>NW_025746319.1:0-112500 GCF_021184085.1 Oncorhynchus gorbuscha
AGACTGTAGTATAATGATGGACACACACACAGCCTTCAGACTGTAGTATAATGATGGACACACACACAGCCTTCAGACTGTAGTATAATGATGGACACACAGCCTTCAGACTGTAGTATAATAATGGACACACACACAGCCTTCAGACTGTAGTATAATGATGGACACACACAGCCTTCAGACTGTAGTATAATGATGGACACACAGCCTTCAGACTGTAGTATAATGATGGACACACAGCCTTCAGACTGTAGTATAATGATGGACACACAGCCTTCAGACTGTAGTATAATGATGGACACACACACAGCCTTCAGACTGTAGTATAATGATGGACACACAGCCTTCAGACTGTAGTATAATGATGGACACACACACAGCCTTCAGACTGTAGTATAATGATGGACACACACACACAGCCTTCAGACTGTAGTATAATGATGGACACACAGCCTTCAGACTGTAGTATAATGATGGACACACAGCCTTCAGACTGTAGTATAATGATGGACACACACAGCCTTCAGACTGTAGTATAATGATGGACACACAGCCTTCAGACTGTAGTATAATGATGGACACACAGCCTTCAGACTGTAGTATAATGATGGACACACAGCCTTCAGACTGTAGTATAATGATGGACACACACACAGCCTTCAGACTGTAGTATAATGATGGACACACAGCCTTCAGACTGTAGTATAATGATGGACACACAGCCTTCAGACTGTAGTATAATGATGGACACACAGCCTTCAGACTGTAGTATAATGATGGACACACAGCCTTCAGACTGTAGTATAATGATGGACACACAGCCTTCAGACTGTAGTATAATGATGGACACACAGCCTTCAGACTGTAGTATAATGATGGACACACAGCCTTCAGACTGTAGTATAATGATGGACACACAGCCTTCAGACTGTAGTATAATGATGGACACACACACACACAGCCTTCAGACTGTAGTATAATGATGGACACACAGCCTTCAGACTGTAGTATAATGATGGACACACAGCCTTCAGACTGTAGTATAATGATGGACACACACACACACACACAGCCTTCAGACTGTAGTATAATGATGGACACACAGCCTTCAGACTGTAGTATAATGATGGACACACAGCCTTCAGACTGTAGTATAATGATGGACACACAGCCTTCAGACTGTAGTATAATGATGGACACACAGCCTTCAGACTGTAGTATAATGATGGACACACACAGCCTTCAGACTGTAGTATAATGATGGACACACACACACACACAGCCTTCAGACTGTAGTATAATGATGGACACACAGCCTTCAGACTGTAGTATAATGATGGACACACAGCCTTCAGACTGTAGTATAATGATGGACACACACACAGCCTTCAGACTGTAGTATAATGATGGACACACACACAGCCTTCAGACTGTAGTATAATGATGGACACACACACAGCCTTCAGACTGTAGTATAATGATGGACACACAGCCTTCAGACTGTAGTATAATGATGGACACACACAGCCTTCAGACTGTAGTATAATGATGGACACACACAGCCTTCAGACTGTAGTATAATGATGGACACACACACAGCCTTCAGACTGTAGTATAATGATGGACACACACAGACACACACAGCCTTCAGACTGTAGTATAATGATGGACACACAGCCTTCAGACACACAGCCTTCAGACTGTAGTATAATGATGGACACACAGCCTTCAGACTGTAGTATAATGATGGACACACACACACAGCCTTCAGACTGTAGTATAATGATGGACACACAGCCTTCAGACTGTAGTATAATGATGGACACACAGCCTTCAGACTGTAGTATAATGATGGACACACAGCCTTCAGACTGTAGTATAATGATGGACACACAGCCTTCAGACTGTAGTATAATGATGGACACACAGCCTTCAGACTGTAGTATAATGATGGACACACAGCCTTCAGACACACAGCCTTCAGACTGTAGTATAATGATGGACACACAGCCTTCAGACTGTAGTATAATGATGGACACACAGCCTTCAGACTGTAGTATAATGATGGACACACAGCCTTCAGACTGTAGTATAATGATGGACACACAGCCTTCAGACTGTCAGACTGTAGTATAATGATGGACACACAGTAGTATAATGATGGACACACAGCCTTCAGACTGTAGTATAATGATGGACACACAGCCTTCAGACTGTAGTATAATGATGGACACACAGCCTTCAGACTGTAGTATAATGATGGACACACAGCCTTCAGACTGTAGTATAATGATGGACACACAGCCTTCAGACTGTAGTATAATGATGGACACACACACAGCCTTCAGACTGTAGTATAATGATGGACACACACACAGCCTTCAGACTGTAGTATAATGATGGACACACAGCCTTCAGACTGTAGTATAATGATGGACACACAGCCTTCAGACTGTAGTATAATGATGGACACACAGCCTTCAGACTGTAGTATAATGATGGACACACAGCCTTCAGACTGTAGTATAATGATGGACACACAGCCTTCAGACTGTAGTATAATGATGGACACACAGCCTTCAGACTGTAGTATAATGATGGACACACAGCCTTCAGACTGTAGTATAATGATGGACACACAGCCTTCAGACTGTAGTATAATGATGGACACACAGCCTTCAGACTGTAGTATAATGATGGACACACACACACACACAGCCTTCAGACTGTAGTATAATGATGGACACACACAGCCTTCAGACTGTAGTATAATGATGGACACACAGCCTTCAGACTGTAGTATAATGATGGACACACACACACAGCCTTCAGACTGTAGTATAATGATGGACACACACACACAGCCTTCAGACTGTAGTATAATGATGGACACACACACACAGCCTTCAGACTGTAGTATAATGATGGACACACAGCCTTCAGACACACACACAGCCTTCAGACTGTAGTATAATGATGGACACACACACAGCCTTCAGACTGTAGTATAATGATGGACACACACACACAGCCTTCAGACTGTAGTATAATGATGGACACACACACACAGCCTTCAGACTGTAGTATAATGATGGACACACACACACAGCCTTCAGACTGTAGTATAATGATGGACACACACACAGCCTTCAGACTGTAGTATAATGATGGACACACACACACACAGCCTTCAGACTGTAGTATAATGATGGACACACACACAGCCTTCAGACTGTAGTATAATGATGGACACACACACAGCCTTCAGACTGTAGTATAATGATGGACACACACACACAGCCTTCAGACTGTAGTATAATGATGGACACACAGCCTTCAGACTGTAGTATAATGATGGACACACAGCCTTCAGACTGTAGGATAATGATGGACACACACACAGCCTTCAGACACACAGCCTTCAGACTGTAGTATAATGATGGACACACACACACACAGCCTTCAGACTGTAGTATAATGATGGACACACACACAGCCTTCAGACTGTAGTATAATGATGGACACACAGCCTTCAGACTGTAGTATAATGATGGACACACACACAGCCTTCAGACTGTAGTATAATGATGGACACACACACAGCCTTCAGACTGTAGTATAATGATGGGACACACAGCCTTCAGACTGTAGTATAATGATGGACACACACACAGCCTTCAGACTGTAGTATAATGATGGACACACACACAGCCTTCAGACTGTAGTATAATGATGGACACACAGCCTTCAGACTGTAGTATAATGATGGACACACACACACAGCCTTCAGACTGTAGTATAATGATGGACACACACACAGCCTTCAGACTGTAGTATAATGATGGACACACACACAGCCTTCAGACTGTAGTATAATGATGGACCACACAGCCTTCACAGCACAGCCTTCAGACTGTAGTATAATGATGGACACACACACAGCCTTCAGACTGTAGTATAATGATGGACACACACACAGCCTTCAGACTGTAGTATAATGATGGACACACACAGCAGACTGTAGTATAATGATCAGCCTTCAGACTGTAGTATAATGATGGACACACACACAGCCTTCAGACTGTAGTATAATGATGGACACACACACAGCCTTCAGACTGTAGTATAATGATGGACACACACAGCCTTCAGACTGTAGTATAATGATGGACACACACACAGCCTTCAGACTGTAGTATAATGATGGACACACACACAGCCTTCAGACTGTAGTATAATGATGGACACACACACAGCCTTCAGACTGTAGTATAATGATGGACACACAGCCTTCAGACTGTAGTATAATGATGGACACACAGCCTTCAGACTGTAGTATAATGATGGACACACAGCCTTCAGACACACACAGCCTTCAGACTGTAGTATAATGATGGACACACACACAGCCTTCAGACTGTAGTATAATGATGGACACACACACAGCCTTCAGACTGTAGTATAATGATGGACACACACACAGCCTTCAGACTGTAGTATAATGATGGACACACACAGACACACAGCCTTCAGACTGTAGTATAATGATGGACACACAGCCTTCAGACTGTAGTATAATGATGGACACACAGCAGCCTTCAGACTGTAGTATAATGATGGACACACACACAGCCTTCAGACTGTAGTATAATGATGGACACACACACAGCCTTCAGACTGTAGTATAATGATGGACACACACACAGCCTTCAGACTGTAGTATAATGATGGACTGTAGTATAACACACACACAGCCTTCAGACTGTAGTATAATGATGGACACACACACAGCCTTCAGACTGTAGTATAATGATGGACACACACACAGCCTTCAGACTGTAGTATAATGATGGACACACACACAGCCTTCAGACTGTAGTATAATGATGGACACACACACAGCCTTCAGACTGTAGTATAATGATGGACACACACACAGCCTTCAGACTGTAGTATAATGATGGACACACACACAGCCTTCAGACTGTAGTATAATGATGGACACACACACAGCCTTCAGACTGTAGTATAATGATGGACACACAGCCTTCAGACTGTAGTATAATGATGGCCTTCAGACTGTAGTATAATGATGGACACACACACAGCCTTCAGACTGTAGTATAATGATGGACACACACACAGCCTTCAGACTGTAGTATAATGATGGACACACACACAGCCTTCAGACTGTAGTATAATGATGGACACACACACAGCCTTCAGACTGTAGTATAATGATGGACACACACACAGCCTTCAGACTGTAGTATAATGATGGACACACACACAGCCTTCAGACTAGTATAATGATGGACACACACAGCCTTCAGACTGTAGTATAATGATGGACACACACACAGCCTTCAGACTGTAGTATAATGATGGACACACACACAGCCTTCAGACTGTAGTATAATGATGGACACACACACAGCCTTCAGACTGTAGTATAATGATGGACACACACACAGCCTTCAGACTGTAGTATAATGATGGACACACACACAGCCTTCAGACTGTAGTATAATGATGGACACACACACAGCCTTCAGACTGTAGTATAATGATGGACACACACACAGCCTTCAGACTGTAGTATAATGATGGACACACACACAGCCTTCAGACTGTAGTATAATGATGGACACACACACAGCCTTCAGACTGTAGTATAATGATGACACACACACACAGCCTTCAGACACACACACAGCCTTCAGACTGTAGTATAATGATGGACACACACAGACACACACAGCCTTCAGACTGTAGTATAATGATGGACACACACACAGCCTTCAGACTGTAGTATAATGATGGACACACACACAGCCTTCAGACTGTAGTATAATGATGGACACACAGCCTTCAGACACACACAGCCTTCAGACTGTAGTATAATGATGGACACACACACACAGCCTTCAGACTGTAGTATAATGATGGACACACACACAGCCTTCAGACTGTAGTATAATGATGGACACACACACAGCCTTCAGACTGTAGTATAATGATGGACACACACACAGCCTTCAGACTGTAGTATAATGATGGACACACACACAGCCTTCAGACTGTAGTATAATGATGGACACACACACAGCCTTCAGACTGTAGTATAATGATGGACACACACACAGCCTTCAGACTGTAGTATAATGATGGACACACACACAGCCTTCAGACTGTAGTATAATGATGGACACACACACAGCCTTCAGACACACACAGCCTTCAGACTGTAGTATAATGATGGACACACACACAGCCTTCAGACTGTAGTATAATGATGGACACACACACAGCCTTCAGACTGTAGTATAATGATGGACACACAGCCTTCAGACTGTAGTATAATGATGGACACACACACAGCCTTCAGACTGTAGTATAATGATGGACACACACACAGCCTTCAGACTGTAGTATAATGATGGACACACACAGACACACACAGCCTTCAGACTGTAGTATAATGATGGACACACACACAGCCTTCAGACTGTAGTATAATGATGGACACACACACAGCCTTCAGACTGTAGTATAATGATGGACACACACACAGCCTTCAGACTGTAGTATAATGATGGACACACACACAGCCTTCAGACTGTAGTATAATGATGGACACACAGCCTTCAGACTGTAGTATAATGATGGACACACACACAGCCTTCAGACTGTAGTATAATGATGGACACACAGCCTTCAGACTGTAGTATAATGATGGACACACAGCCTTCAGACTGTAGTATAATGATGGACACACAGCCTTCAGACTGTAGTATAATGATGGACACACACACAGCCTTCAGACTGTAGTATAATGATGGACACACACACAGCCTTCAGACTGTAGTATAATGATGGACACACACACAGCCTTCAGACTGTAGTATAATGATGGACACACACACAGCCTTCAGACTAGTATAATGATGGACACACAGCCTTCAGACTGTAGTATAATGATGGACACACAGCCTTCAGACTGTAGTATAATGATGGACACACAGCCTTCAGACTGTAGTATAATGATGGACACACAGCCTTCAGACTGTAGTATAATGATGGATGGACACACACAGCCTTCAGACTGTAGTATAATGATGGACACACAGCCTTCAGACTGTAGTATAATGATGGACACACAGCCTTCAGACTGTAGTATAATGATGGACACACAGCCTTCAGACTGTAGTATAATGATGGACACACACACAGCCTTCAGACTGTAGTATAATGATGGACACACAGCCTTCAGACTGTAGTATAATGATGGACACACACACAGCCTTCAGACTGTAGTATAATGATGGACACACAGCCTTCAGACTGTAGTATAATGATGGACACACACAGCCTTCAGACTGTAGTATAATGATGGACACACACAGCCTTCAGACTGTAGTATAATGATGGACACACAGCCTTCAGACTGTAGTATAATGATGGACACACAGCCTTCAGACTGTAGTATAATGATGGACACACAGCCTTCAGACTGTAGTATAATGATGGACACACAGCCTTCAGACTGTAGTATAATGATGGACACACACACACAGCCTTCAGACTGTAGTATAATGATGGACACACAGCCTTCAGACTGTAGTATAATGATGGACACACAGCCTTCAGACTGTAGTATAATGATGGACACACACAGCCTTCAGACTGTAGTATAATGATGGACACACACACAGCCTTCAGACTGTAGTATAATGATGGACACACACACAGCCTTCAGACTGTAGTATAATGATGGACACACAGCCTTCAGACTGTAGTATAATGATGGACACACAGCCTTCAGACTGTAGTATAATGATGGACACACAGCCTTCAGACTGTAGTATAATGATGGACACACAGCCTTCAGACTGTAGTATAATGATGGACACACACACACAGCCTTCAGACTGTAGTATAATGATGGACACACAGCCTTCAGACTGTAGTATAATGATGGACACACAGCCTTCAGACTGTAGTATAATGATGGACACACAGCCTTCAGACTGTAGTATAATGATGGACACACAGCCTTCAGACTGTAGTATAATGATGGACACACACACAGCCTTCAGACTGTAGTATAATGATGGACACACACACAGCCTTCAGACTGTAGTATAATGATGGACACACAGCCTTCAGACTGTAGTATAATGATGGACACACACACACAGCCTTCAGACTGTAGTATAATGATGGACACACACACAGCCTTCAGACTGTAGTATAATGATGGACACACAGCCTTCAGACTGTAGTATAATGATGGACACACACACACAGCCTTCAGACTGTAGTATAATGATGGACACACTCAGACTGTAGTATAATGATGGACACACAGCCTTCAGACTGTAGTATAATGATGGACACACACACAGCCTTCAGACTGTAGTATAATGATGGACACACAGCCTTCAGACTGTAGTATAATGATGGACACACAGCCTTCAGACTGTAGTATAATGATGGACACACAGCCTTCAGACTGTAGTATAATGATGGACACACAGCCTTCAGACTGTAGTATAATGATGGACACACAGCCTTCAGACTGTAGTATAATGATGGACACACACACAGCCTTCAGACTGTAGTATAATGATGGACACACAGCCTTCAGACTGTAGTATAATGATGGACACACAGCCTTCAGACTGTAGTATAATGATGGACACACAGCCTTCAGACTGTAGTATAATGATGGACACACAGCCTTCAGACTGTAGTATAATGATGGACACACAGCCTTCAGACTGTATAATGATGGACACACAGCCTTCAGATAGTATAATGATGGACACACAGCCTTCAGACTGTAGTATAATGATGGACACACAGCCTTCAGACTGTAGTATAATGATGGACACACACACAGCCTTCAGACTGTAGTATAATGATGGACACACACACACAGCCTTCAGACTGTAGTATAATGATGGACACACAGCCTTCAGACTGTAGTATAATGATGGACACACACACACAGCCTTCAGACTGTAGTATAATGATGGACACACACACAGCCTTCAGACTGTAGTATAATGATGGACACACACACACAGCCTTCAGACTGTAGTATAATGATGGACACACACACAGCCTTCAGACTGTAGTATAATGATGGACTGTAGTATAATGATGGACACACACACAGCCTTCAGACTGTAGTATAATGATGGACACACACACAGCCTTCAGACTGTAGTATAATGATGGACACACAGCCTTCAGACTGTAGTATAATGATGGACACACACACAGCCTTCAGACTGTAGTATAATGATGGACACACAGCCTTCAGACTGTAGTATAATGATGGACACACAGCCTTCAGACTGTAGTATAATGATGGACACACACACAGCCTTCAGACTAGTATAATGATGGACACACAGCCTTCAGACTGTAGTATAATGATGGACACACAGCCTTCAGACTGTAGTATAATGATGGACACACACACAGCCTTCAGACTGTAGTATAATGATGGACACACAGCCTTCAGACTGTAGTATAATGATGGACACACAGCCTTCAGACTGTAGTATAATGATGGACACACACACAGCCTTCAGACTGTAGTATAATGATGGACACACAGCCTTCAGACTGTAGTATAATGATGGACACACAGCCTTCAGACTGTAGTATAATGATGGACACACACAGCCTTCAGACTGTAGTATAATGATGGACACACAGCCTTCAGACTGTAGTATAATGATGGACACACAGCCTTCATACTGTAGTATAATGATGGACATCATCTAATAATCTAATCCCTAGTTCTCTAACCCCTTATTTTACCCCCTTGTTCTCTCAGGTGGTGCTAGCCTCCCCCCAGACAGAGGCTTGGATCTAACCCCTTATCTAACCCCCTCGTTCCCTCAGGTGGAGGCTTGGATCTAACCCCTTATCTAACCCCCTTGTTCTCTCAGGTGGTGCTAGCCCCCCCCAGACAGAGGTTTGGATCTAACCCCTTATCTAACCCCCTCGTTTCCTCAGGTGGAGGTTTGGATCTAACCCCTTATCTAACCCCCTCGTTCTCTCAGGTGGTGCCAGCCCCCCCAGGCAGAGGTTTGTCCAGCACTATGAGACAGAGCTGGGTGATTCTCCTGGCCTCATCAGATGTCCTTCCTGTCAGAACCAGGTGATGAGTGATGTCACTCACCACTCTGGAACCTTCTCCTGGACCATGTGCCTGGTGTTCATCCTCTGTGGGTGAGGAGACACACACACACTCCATCTGTTACACACTCACACACACACTCTATCTGTTACACACACTCACACACACACACTCTATCTGTTACACACACACACTCCATCTGTTACACACACTCACACACACACTCCATCTGTTACACACACTCACACACACACACTCCATCTGTTACACACACACACTCCATCTGGAACCTTCTCCTGGACCATGTGCCTGGTGTTCATCCTCTGTGGGTGAGGAGACACACACTCCATCTGTTACACACACACACTCCATCTGTTACACACACACACTCCATCTGTTACACACACACACTCCATCTGTTACACACACTCACACACACACACTCCATCTGTTACACACACACACTCACACACACACACTCCATCTGTTACACACACACACTCACACACACACACTCCATCTGTTACACACACACACTCACACACACACACTCCATCTGTTACACACTGTCACACACACTCTCGCACTCCATCTCAGCTCCACCCCCTCCGTCTCAGCTCCACCCCCTCCGTCTCAGCTCCACCCCGTCCGTCTCAGCTCCACCCCGTCCGTCTCAGCTCCACCCCCCGTCCGTCTCAGCTCCACCCACTCCGTCCGTCTCAGCTCCACCCACTCCGTCCGTCTCAGCTCCACCCCCTCCGTCCGTCTCAGCTCCACCCCCTCCGTCCGTCTCAGCTCCACCCCCTCCGTCCGTCTCAGCTCCACCCCCTCCGTCCGTCTCAGCTCCACCCCCACCGTCCGTCTCAGCTCCACCCACTCCGTCTCAGCTCCACCCACTCCGTCTCAGCTCCACCCCCCAGCAGTAGCAGGTATACTGACTGTCCTCTCCTGTCCCTCCAGGCTGTTGCTGGGATGCTGTCTGTTACACACCCCCTCCGTCTCAGCTCCACCCCTCCGTCTCAGCTCCACCCCCTCCGTCTCAGCTCCACCCCCTCCGTCTCAGCTCCACCCCCCAGCAGTAGCAGGTATACTGACTGTCCTCTCCTGTCCCTCCAGGCTGTTGCTGGGATGCTGTCTGTTACACACCCCTCCGTCTCAGCTCCCCCCTCCGTCTCAGCTCCACCCCCTCCGTCTCAGCTCCACCCCCTCCGTCTCAGCTCCCACCCCCAGCAGTAGCAGGTATACTGACTGTCCTCTCCTGTCCCTCCAGGCTGTTGCTGGGATGCTGTCTGTTACACACCCCTCCGTCTCAGCTCCACCCCCACCCTCCGTCTCAGCTCCACCCCCACCCTCCGTCTCAGCTCCACCCCCACCCTCCGTCTCAGCTCCACCCCCACCCTCCGTCTCAGCTCCACCCCTCCGTCTCAGCTCCACCCCGTCCGTCTCAGCTCCACCCACTCCGTCTCAGCTCCACCCCCAGCAGTAGCAGGTATACTGACTGTCCTCTCCTGTCCCTCCAGGCTGTTGCTGGGATGCTGTCTGTTACACCCCCTCCGTCTCAGCTCCACCCCCTCCGTCTCAGCTCCACCCCCCAGCAGTAGCAGGTATACTGACTGTCCTCTCCTGTCCCTCCAGGCTGTTGCTGGGATGCTGTCTGTTACACACCCCCTCCGTCTCAGCTCCACCCCCTCCGTCTCAGCTCCACCCCCTCCGTCTCAGCTCCACCCCTCCGTCTCAGCTCCACCCCCCAGCAGTAGCAGGTATACTGACTGTCCTCTCCTGTCCCTCCAGGCTGTTGCTGGGATGCTGTCTGTTACACACCCCCTCCGTCTCAGCTCCACCCCCTCCGTCTCAGCTCCACCCCCTCCGTCTCAGCTCCACCCCCTCCGTCCGTCTCAGCTCCACCCCCCAGCAGTAGCAGGTATACTGACTGTCCTCTCCTGTCCCTCCAGGCTGTTGCTGGGATGCTGTCTGTTACACACCCCCTCCGTCTCAGCTCCACCCCCTCCGTCTCAGCTCCACCCCTCCGTCTCAGCTCCACCCCCTCCGTCTCAGCTCCACCCCCCCAGCAGTAGCAGGTATACTGACTGTCCTCTCCTGTCCCTCCAGGCTGTTGCTGGGATGCTGTCTGATCCCGTTTGTTGTCAAGAGGTTCAAGGATGCCCATCACACCTGTCCTCGCTGTCGCTCCTTCACATCCACAGGAAGAGCTGTTGCCCCATGAGCTCTGAACCCTCCTCCCTGACCCCCCGCCTAGGGTCAGGGTACCCCGGTCACGCCTGATATGGAGTGTGTGTGTGTGTGTATAATGTGTGCATCCCAAACGGAGCCCCACTCCCTATACAGTGCACAACTTTCCACTAGGCCCCATAGGAGTAGGACCATAGGGCCTGGCTCTGACTAAAAGTAGTGCACTATATAGGGGAGACTAGCAGGTCTGACACAGGGCTTCGTGCACTACATAGGGGAGACTGTAGCAGGGTTTAGTGCACTATATAGGGGAGACTGTAGCACATCTGACACAGGGCTTTGTGCACTATATAGGGGAGACTGTAGCACGTCTGACACAGGGCTTTGTGCACTATATAGGGGAGACTGTAGCAGGGCTTAGTGCACTATATAGGGGAGACTGTAGCAGGGCTTAGTGCACTATATAGGGGAGACTGTAGCAGGGCTTAGTGCACTATATAGGGGAGACTGTAGCAGGGCTTAGTGCACTATATAGGGGAGACCGTAGCAGGGCTTAGTGCACTATATAGGGGAGACTAGCACGTCTGACACAGGGCTTAGTGCACTACATAGGGGAGACCTAGCAGGGCTTCGTGCACTACATGGGGGAGACTAGCAGGGCTTCGTGCACTACCTGGGGGAGACTAGCAGGGCTTCGTGCACTACCTGGGGGAGACTAGCAGGGCTTCGTGCACTACCTGGGGGAGACTAGCAGGGCTTCGTGCACTACCTGGGGGAGACTAGCAGGGCTTCGTGCACTACCTGGGGGAGACTAGCAGGGCTTCGTGCACTACCTAGGGGAGACTAGCAGGGCTTCGTGCACTACCTAGGGGAGACTAGCAGGGCTTCGTGCACTACTTAGGGGAGACTAGCAGGGCTTAGTGCACTACATAGGGGAGACTGTAGCACGTCTGACACAGGGCTTAGTGCACTATATAGGGGAGACTGTAGCACGTCTGACACAGGGCTTAGTGCACTATATAGGGGAGACTGTAGCAGGGTTTAGTGCACTATATAGGGGAGACTGTAGCAGGGTTTAGTGCACTATATAGGGGAGACTGTAGCAGGGCTTAGTGCACTATATAGGGGAGACTGTAGCAGGGCTTAGTGTACTATATAGGGGAGACTAGCAGGGCTTAGTGCACTATATAGGGGAGACTGTAGCAGGGCTTACTGTACTATATAGGGGAGATTAGCATGTTTGACACAGGGCTTCGTGCACTATATAGGGGAGACTGGAGTATGTCTGACGCAGGGTTTATATAGTCTAGTCTCTATAGCACCACCTGTTGGTGTCTGAGGCAGGGTTTATATCGTCTCGTCTCTACAGCACCGCCTGTTGCCTAATCTGTGATGTTACCTTTTAAACAATGTCTTTCTTTTTCAACGTGTTCTGTGAAGATTTAATAAATAATAAATAAATCAGCTTTTTTAACATGTCCCAGTTGATCTATGTGTTATCTGGAATAACTTTTCAAAATGATTAATTATTAAAGAGTACCAATGAACACCTACTCATTGAATGATTTTTCTTTATTTTTAAATATTTTCTACATTGTAAAATACTGGTGAAGACATCACAACTATGAAATAACACACATGGAATCATGTAACCAGAAAAGTGTTAAACAAATCTAGAAATATATGTTATATTTTAGATTCTTCAAAGTAGCCACCCTTTGCCTTGATGACAGCAATGCACACTCTTGGCCTTCTCTCAACCAGCTTCATGAGGTAGTCACCTGGAATGAATTAAACAACAGATGATGACCTGGAGAGAGATACTCCACATGGATCCCCATTAGTTCCTGTTGCCAAGGCAGCTGCTACTCTTCCTGGGGTTTATTATTGATCCCCATTAGTCCCTGCCAAGGCAGCTGCTACTCTTCCTGGGGTTTATTATTGATCCCCATTAGTTCCTGTTGCCAAGGCAGCTGCTACTCTTCCTGGGGTTTATTATGGATCCCCATTAGTCCCTGCCAATGCAGCAGCTACTCTTCCTGGGGTTTATTATTGATCCCCATTAGTCCCTGCCAAGGCAGCAGCTACTCTTCCTGGGGTTTATTATGGATCCCCATTAGTTCCTGCCAAGGCAGCAGCTACTCTTCCTGGGGTTTATTATGGATCCCCATTAGTCCCTGTCAAGGCAGCAGCTACTCTTCCTGGGGTTTATTATGGATCCCCATTAGTTCCTGCCAAGGCAGCAGCTACTCTTCCTGGGGTTTATTATGGATCCCCATTAGTCCCTGTCAAGGCAGCAGCTACTCTTCCTGGGGTTTATTATGGATCCCCATTAGTCCCTGTCAAGGCAGCAGCTACTCTTCCTGGGGTTTATTATGGATCCCCATTAGTCCCTGTCAAGGCAGCAGCTACTCTTCCTGGGGTTTATTATGGATCCCCATTAGTTCCTGCCAAGGCAGCAGCTACTCTTCCTGGGGTTTATTATGGATCCCCATTAGTCCCTGTCAAGGCAGCAGCTACTCTTCCTGGGGTTTATTATGGATCCCCATTAGGTCCTGTCAAGGCAGCAGCTACTCTTCCTGGGGTTTATTATGGATCCCCATTAGTTCCTGTTGCCAAGGCAGCTGCTACTCTTCCTGGGGTGTATTATGGATCCCCATTAGTTCCTGTCAAGGCAGCAGCTACTCTTCCTGGGGTTTATTATGGATCCCCATTAGTTACTGTTGCCAAGGCAGCTTCTACTCTTCCTGGGGTTTATTATGGATCCCCATCAGTTCCTGTTGCCAAGGCAGCAGCTACTCTTCCTGGGGTTTATTATGGATCCCCATTAGTTCCTGTTGCCAAGGCAGCAGCTACTCTTCCGGGGGTTTATTATAGGTCCACATTAGTTCCTGCCAAGGCAGCAGCTACTCTTCCTGGGGTTTATTATGGATCCCCATTAGTTCCTGTCAAGGCAGCAGCTACTCTTCCTGGGGTTTACTATGGATCCCCATTAGTTCCTGCCAAGGCAGCAGCTACTCTTCCTGGGGTTTATTATGGATCCCCATTAGTTCCTGCCAAGGCAGCAGCTACTCTTCCTGGGGTTTATTATGGATCCCCATTAGTTCCTGCTAAGGCAGCAGCTACTCTTTTATATTACATTACATTTAAGTCATTTAGCAGACGCTCTTATCCAGAGCGACTTACAAATTGGTGCATTCACCTTATGACATCCAGTGGAACAGTCACTTTACAATAGTGCATCTAAATCTTAAAGGGGGGGGGGAGAGGGAATACTTATCCTATCATAGGTATTCCTTAAAGAGGTGGGGTTTCAGGTGTCTCCGGAAGGTGGTGATTGACTCTTCCTGGGGTTTACTATGGATCCCCATTAGTCCCTGCCAAGGCAGCAGCTACTCTTCCTGTGGTTTATTATGGATCCCCATTAGTTCCTGTTGTCAAGGCAGCAGCTACTCTTCCTGGGGTTTATTATGGATCCCCATTAGTTCCTGTTGTCAAGGCAGCAGCTACTCTTCCTGGGGTTTATTATGGATCCCCATTAGTCCCTGCCAAGGCAGCTGCTACTCTTCCTGGGGTTTATTATGGATCCCCATTAGTTCCTGTTGTCAAGGCAGCAGCTACTCTTCCTGGGGTTTATTATGGATCCCCATTAGGTCCTGTCAAGGCAGCAGCTACTCTTCCTGGGGTTTATTATGGATCCCCATTAGTCCCTGCCAAGGCAGCTGCTACTCTTCCTGGGGTTTATTATGGATCCCCATTAGTTCCTGTTGCCAAGGCAGCAGCTACTCTTCCTGGGGTTTATTATGGATCCCCATTAGTTCCTGTTGCCAAGGCAGCAGCTACTCTTCCTGGGGTTTATTATGGATCCCCATTAGTTCCTGTTGCCAAGGCAGCAGCTACTCTTCCTGGGGTTTATTTTAGGTCCACATTAGTTCCTGCCAAGGCAGCAGCTACTCTTCCTGGGGTTTATTATGGATCCCCATTAGTTCCTGCCAAGGCAGCAGCTACTCTTCCTGGGGTTTATTATGGATCCCCATTAGTTCCTGTTGCCAAGGTAGCACCCCATCAAACAAACACATGACAATAATGATATAATGAAATAACGATATAATTTGTGCCTTACCTTTGCTTCTTCTGTTGGCACTCCAATATGTCCCATAAACATCACAAATGGTCCTTTTGTTCGATTAATCCCGTCGTTTGATAAAAAAAAACACTGGTTCCAACTCGCCCAGCATGACTACAAAATATCTAATAAGTTACCTGTAAACGCTGTCCAAACATTTCAAACAACTTTCCTAATTCAACTTTAGGTATTTTAAAACATAAATAATCAAGAAAATTTAAAACGGGATAAACTGTGTTCAGTAGCGGATAAAAAACAAAGTGGAGCGAGCTTTCAGGTCGCGCGCCCTAACCACAACAGAACACTAGACTCGACCCTCGTTCTGAACAGCCCTACTCCTTCATTTCTCAAAGGAAAAACATCAAACCAATTTCTGAAGACTGTTGACATCTCGTGGAAGCGATAGGAACCGCAAGCAAGTTTCCTTAGTAATCTAGATCCCCATAGAAAATCCATTGAAAAGAGAGTGACCTCAATTCTTTTCCTGGTTGGTTTGTCGTCGGGGTTTTGCCTACAAAATAAGTGCTGATATACTCACAGACATCATTCAAACAGTTTTAGAAACGTCAGAGTGTTTGCTATCCGAATATACTAATAATACGCAAATCCTAGCTTCTGGGCCCGAGTAGCAGGCAGTTTACTTTGGGCACACTTTTCATCCGGACGTGAAAATAATCCCTAGAGTCAATGAAATCGAATTAGCTTAACACACAAATCCCTATAAGAATCTGTCAGTTTAAACTAGAGATATCCGTTTTTTTCTGCATTGGATGTCACACTTCCTCATCTAAAGGTGAAAGGTTAACAGAGCTAGAATGGTGTTTGTCAGAAGGCCACGAGGCATCCTGAAAACCGGTCTGCTCACAAAGTTTGTCTGTAGGCGTCCGAAACGGCCTTCAAAACTATTATGGGATGAGACGAGACTCTCACGAACAGAACGGGGATCTCCGGTTTGGCCTTCAAAACTATTATGGGAAAGACGAGACTCTCACGAACAGAACGGGGATCTCCGGTTTGGCCTTCAAAACTATTATGGGAAAGACGAGACTCTCACGAACAGAACGGTGATCTCCGGTTTGGCCTTCAAAACTATTATGGGAAAGACGAGACTCTCACGAACAGAACGGTGATCTCCGGTTTGGCCTTCAAAACTATTATGGGAAAGACGAGACTCTCACGAACAGAACGGTGTTCTCCGGTTTGCTCTACGACCCCAACGAGAGGGTTTGGGACTCGTCTGTGGTCGTCGGTTCAGCCCATCTGTCCGTCTGGTTTGGGACTCGTCTGTGTCCGTCTGGTTTGGGACTCGTCTGTGGTCGTCGGTACAGCCCATCTGTCCGTCTGAACAGTTTGGGCTACACACTAACGAGGGGTTAAATACCTGTTAAAGAAAATACAAACGTTTCCTGATCTTTATTTTATCTCTCAGATATCGGACAGACACTTCAGAACAAACTTCCTTCACATTTTGTTTGGGGATCTATCAGCTTTTCTATGGGCTAATAGCAGTAAGGACTGTCTGTTATTCAATGTGTTTCTATGGGCTAATAGCAGTAAGGACTATCTGTTATTCAATGTGTTTCTAATAACAGTAAGGACTGTCTGTTATTCAATGTATTTCTATGGGCTAATAGCAGTAAGGACTATCTGTTATTCAATGTGTTTCTATGGGCTAATAGCAGTAAGGACTGTCTGTTATTCAATGTGTTTCTTTAGCTCTGTTATTCAATGTGTTTCTATGGGCTAATAGCAGTAAGGACTGTTATTCAATGTGTTTCTATGGGCTAATAGCAGTAAGGACTATCTGCTATTCAATGTGTTTCTATGGGCTAATAGCAGTAAGGACTATCTGTTATTCAATGTGTTTCTATTGGCTAATAGCAGTAAGTACAATCTGTTATTCAATGTGTTTCTATGGGCTAATAGCAGTAAGGACGGTCTGCTATTCAATGTGTTTCTATGGGCTAATAACAGTAAGGACTATCTGTTATTCAATGTGTTTCTATGGGCTAATAGCAGTAAGGTCTGTTATTCAATGTGTTTCTATGGGCTAATAGCAGTAAGGACTATCTGTTATTCAATGTGTTTCTATGGGCTAATAGCAGTAAGGACTATCTGTTATTCAATGTGTTTCTATGGGCTATTAGCAGTAAGGACAAATACAAATGTTCATCAAATATTTGTTTTATATATATTTGTTGATACCTCGAGGAGTCTTAAAACTCTAAATCAAATAACAAGAAGATCCTTGGTTTGACATTCTTAAAACAATTCCATATCGCTCAGTAGAACCCCTCCCCCCGGCACAGACAGGACTTAGACTGCATTAAGGCACCAAAAAATAAGAAGATCCTTGGTTTGACCTTCTTAAAACAATTCCATATCGCTCAGTAGAACCCCTCCCCCCGGCACAGACAGGACGTAGACTGCATTAAGGCACCAAAAAACAAGAAGATCCTTGGTTTGACATTCTTAAAACAATTCCATAACGTTCAGTAGAACCCCTCCCCCCGACACAGACAGGACAGACTGTATTAAGGCACCAAATAACATCATAACATAACTACACCACTACATTTCTACAACACAAAACGTACCATACAACCATATTACAATGAACTGGAGTGGAGAGTGTGTGTGTCTCCTCACAGTCCCTGTTGTTCCAGAAAGTGTAGTTCTGATTCTATGATTCTATTCTTGTGATGTGTGTCTCCTCACAGCCCCTGTTGTTCCAGAAGGTGTAGTTCTGATTCTATGATTCTATGATTCTATTCTTGCGGCCTGTGTCACTTCCAGCGGTTGATTCGTCTGAGCTGTATGTAGGCCAAGACCATACACACCGTAATGATCCCAGACAGAGCTACATGGTTCTGCCAGAAACCCCAGGTGCTGTAGTCTATTCCCTGGGTCTCCAGGTACACCTCCCCTGGAATGCTGAGAGAGAGATAGAGAGAGGGGTTAAAGGTCAGAAACCCCAGGTGCTGTAGTCTATTCCCTGGGTCTCCAGGTACACCTCCCCTGGAATGCTGAGAGAGAGATAGAGAGAGGGGTTAAAGGTCAGAAACCCCAGGTGCTGTAGTCTATTCCCTGGGTCTCCAGGTAAACCTCCCCTGGAAGACAGAGAGAGAGAGGGGTTAAAGGTCAGAAACCCCAGGTGCTGTAGTCTATTCCCTGGGTCTCCAGGTACACCTCCCCTGGAATGCTGAGAGAGAGATAGAGAGAGGGGTTAAAGGTCAGAAACCCCAGGTGCTGTAGTCTATTCCCTGGGTCTCCAGGTAAACCTCCCCTGGAAGACAGAGAGAGAGAGGGGTTAAAGGTCAGAAACCCCAGGTGCTGTCGTCTATATTCCCTGGGTCTCCAGGTACATCTCACCTGGAAGACGAGAGGAGAAAGAGAGGGGGGGGGGGGTTGAGTACAAAGAGGGAGAGTAGATAGATGTTGAATTATAGAGATCTGCCACACAGTGGCGGTGTCAGCATATAGATGGATGGCTGAGGAGCATAAAAGGAGAGGACAGAGAGAATAAAAGGAGAGGACAGAGAGAATAAAAGGAGAGGACAGAGAGAATGAAAGGAGAGAATGAAAGGAGAGAACAGAGAGAATGAAAGGAGAGAATGAAAGGAGAGGACAGAGAGAATAAAAGGAGAGGACAGAGAGAATAAAAGGAGAGGACAGAGAGAATGAAAGGAGAGAATGAAAGGAGAGAACAGAGAGAATGAAAGGAGAGAATGAAAGGAGAGAACAGAGAGAATGAAAGGAGAGGACAGAGAGAATGAAAGGAGAGAACAGAGAGAATGAAAGGAGAGAACAGAGAGAATGAAAGGAGAGAATGAAAGGAGAGGACAGAGAGAATGAAAGGAGAGGACAGAGAGAATGAAAGGAGAGAACAGAGAGAATGAAAGGAGAGAACAGAGAGAATGAAAGGAGAGAATGAAAGGAGAGGATGAAAGGAGAGGACAGAGAGAATGAAAGGAGAGAACAGAGAGAATGAAAGGAGAGAATGAAAGGAGAGAACAGAGAGAATGAAAGGAGAGAATGAAAGGAGAGAATGAAAGGAGAGAATGAAAGGAGAGAATGAAAGGAGAGAATGAAAGGAGAGGACAGAGAGAATGAAAGGAGAGGACAGAGAGAATGAAAGGAGAGAATGAAAGGAGAGAATGAAAGGAGAGAATGAAAGGAGAGGACAGAGAGAATGAAAGGAGAGAATGAAAGGAGAGAATGAAAGGAGAGAACAGAGAGAATGAAAGGAGAGAATGAAAGGAGAGAATAAAAGGAGAGAATGAAAGGAGAGAATGAAAGGAGAGAATGAAAGGAGAGAATGAAAGGAGAGGACAGAGAGAATGAAAGGAGAGAACAGAGAGAATGAAAGGAGAGGATGAAAGGAGAGAACAGAGAGAATGAAAGGAGAGAATGAAAGGAGAGAACAGAGAGAATGAAAGGAGAGAATGAAAGGAGAGAACAGAGAGAATGAAAGGAGAGAATGAAAGGAGAGAACAGAGAGAATGAAAGGAGAGAACAGAGAGAATGAAAGGAGAGAACAGAGAGAATGAAAGGAGAGAATGAAAGGAGAGAATGAAAGGAGAGAACAGAGAGAATGAAAGGAGAGGACAGAGAGAATGAAAGGAGAGAATGAAAGGAGAGAATGAAAGGAGAGAATGAAAGGAGAGAATGAAAGGAGAGAACAGAGAGAATGAAAGGAGAGGACAGAGAGAATGAAAGGAGAGAATGAAAGGAGAGGACAGAGAGAATGAAAGGAGAGAATGAAAGGAGAGGACAGAGAGAATGAAAGGAGAGGATGAAAGGAGAGAATGAAAGGAGAGGACAGAGAGAATGAAAGGAGAGAATGAAAGGAGAGAATGAAAGGAGAGAATGAAAGGAGAGAACAGAGAGAATGAAAGGAGAGGATGAAAGGAGAGAACAGAGAGAATGAAAGGAGAGGATGAAAGGAGAGAATGAAAGGAGAGAACAGAGAGAATGAAAGGAGAGAATGAAAGGAGAGGACAGAGAGAATGAAAGGAGAGGACAGAGAGAATGAAAGGAGAGAATGAAAGGAGAGAATGAAAGGAGAGAATGAAAGGAGAGAATGAAAGGAGAGGACAGAGAGAATGAAAGGAGAGAATGAAAGGAGAGAATGAAAGGAGAGAATGAAAGGAGAGAACAGAGAGAATGAAAGGAGAGAATGAAAGGAGAGAACAGAGAGAATGAAAGGAGAGAATGAAAGGAGAGAATGAAAGGAGAGAATGAAAGGAGAGAACAGAGAGAATGAAAGGAGAGAATGAAAGGAGAGAATGAAAGGAGAGAATGAAAGGAGAGAATGAAAGGAGAGAATGAAAGGAGAGAACAGAGAGAATGAAAGGAGAGAATGAAAGGAGAGAACAGAGAGAATGAAAGGAGAGAATGAAAGGAGAGAATGAAAGGAGAGAATGAAAGGAGAGAACAGAGAGAATGAAAGGAGAGAATGAAAGGAGAGAACAGAGAGAATGAAAGGAGAGAATGAAAGGAGAGAATGAAAGGAGAGAACAGAGAGAATGAAAGGAGAGAACAGAGAGAATGAAAGGAGAGGACAGAGAGAATGAAAGGAGAGAATGAAAGGAGAGAACAGAGAGAATGAAAGGAGAGAACAGAGAGAATGAAAGGAGAGGACAGAGAGAATGAAAGGAGAGGACAGAGAGAATGAAAGGAGAGGATGAAAGGAGAGAATGAAAGGAGAGAATGAAAGGAGAGAATGAAAGGAGAGAATGAAAGGAGAGAATGAAAGGAGAGAATGAAAGGAGAGAACAGAGAGAATGAAAGGAGAGAATGAAAGGAGAGAACAGAGAGAATGAAAGGAGAGAATGAAAGGAGAGAACAGAGAGAATGAAAGGAGAGAACAGAGAGAATGAAAGGAGAGAACAGAGAGAATGAAAGGAGAGAATGAAAGGAGAGAATGAAAGGAGAGAACAGAGAGAATGAAAGGAGAGAACAGAGAGAATGAAAGGAGAGAACAGAGAGAATGAAAGGAGAGGACAGAGAGAATGAAAGGAGAGAACAGAGAGAATGAAAGGAGAGAACAGAGAGAATGAAAGGAGAGAATGAAAGGAGAGAATGAAAGGAGAGAACAGAGAGAATGAAAGGAGAGAATGAAAGGAGAGAATGAAAGGAGAGAACAGAGAGAATGAAAGGAGAGAATGAAAGGAGAGAATGAAAGGAGAGAATGAAAGGAGAGAACAGAGAGAATGAAAGGAGAGAACAGAGAGAATGAAAGGAGAGGACAGAGAGAATGAAAGGAGAGAATGAAAGGAGAGAATGAAAGGAGAGAATGAAAGGAGAGAATGAAAGGAGAGAACAGAGAGAATGAAAGGAGAGAATGAAAGGAGAGAATGAAAGGAGAGAACAGAGAGAATGAAAGGAGAGGACAGAGAGAATGAAAGGAGAGAACAGAGAGAATGAAAGGAGAGAACAGAGAGAATGAAAGGAGAGAATGAAAGGAGAGAACAGAGAGAATGAAAGGAGAGAACAGAGAGAATGAAAGGAGAGGACAGAGAGAATGAAAGGAGAGAACAGAGAGAATGAAAGGAGAGAACAGAGAGAATGAAAGGAGAGAATGAAAGGAGAGAACAGAGAGAATGAAAGGAGAGAACAGAGAGAATGAAAGGAGAGGACAGAGAGAATGAAAGGAGAGAACAGAGAGAATGAAAGGAGAGGACAGAGAGAATGAAAGGAGAGAATGAAAGGAGAGAATGAAAGGAGAGAATGAAAGGAGAGAACAGAGAGAATGAAAGGAGAGAACAGAGAGAATGAAAGGAGAGAACAGAGAGAATGAAAGGAGAGGACAGAGAGAATGAAAGGAGAGAATGAAAGGAGAGAACAGAGAGAATGAAAGGAGAGGACAGAGAGAATGAAAGGAGAGAATGAAAGGAGAGGACAGAGAGAATGAAAGGAGAGAACAGAGAGAATGAAAGGAGAGAACAGAGAGAATGAAAGGAGAGAACAGAGAGAATGAAAGGAGAGAACAGAGAGAATGAAAGGAGAGAATGAAAGGAGAGAACAGAGAGAATGAAAGGAGAGAACAGAGAGAATGAAAGGAGAGAATGAAAGGAGAGAATGAAAGGAGAGAATGAAAGGAGAGAATGAAAGGAGAGAACAGAGAGAATGAAAGGAGAGAACAGAGAGAATGAAAGGAGAGAACAGAGAGAATGAAAGGAGAGAATGAAAGGAGAGAATGAAAGGAGAGAACAGAGAGAATGAAAGGAGAGAATGAAAGGAGAGAACAGAGAGAATGAAAGGAGAGAATGAAAGGAGAGAATGAAAGGAGAGAATGAAAGGAGAGAACAGAGAGAATGAAAGGAGAGAACAGAGAGAATGAAAGGAGAGAACAGAGAGAATGAAAGGAGAGAACAGAGAGAATGAAAGGAGAGAACAGAGAGAATGAAAGGAGAGAACAGAGAGAATGAAAGGAGAGAAATGAAAGAAAGGAGAACAGAGAGAATGAAAGGAGAGAACAGAGAGGAGAGAAAGAGAGAATGAAAAAGGAGAGAATGAAAGGAGAGAATGAAAGGAGAGAGAAGAATGAAAGGAGAGAACAGAGAGAATGAAAGGAGAGAACAGAGAGAATGAAAGGAGAGAACAGAGAGAATGAAAGGAGAGAACAGAGAGAATGAAAGGAGAGAACAGAGAGAATGAAAGGAGAGAATGAAAGGAGAGAACAGAGAGAATGAAAGGAGAGGACAGAGAGAATGAAAGGAGAGAACAGAGAGAATGAAAGGAGAGGACAGAGAGAATGAAAGGAGAGAATGAAAGGAGAGAACAGAGAGAATGAAAGGAGAGAATGAAAGGAGAGAATGAAAGGAGAGAACAGAGAGAATGAAAGGAGAGAATGAAAGGAGAGAATGAAAGGAGAGAACAGAGAGAATGAAAGGAGAGAACAGAGAGAATGAAAGGAGAGGACAGAGAGAATGAAAGGAGAGGACAGAGAGAATGAAAGGAGAGAATGAAAGGAGAGAACAGAGAGAATGAAAGGAGAGAATGAAAGGAGAGGACAGAGAGAATGAAAGGAGAGAACAGAGAGAATGAAAGGAGAGAATGAAAGGAGAGAACAGAGAGAATGAAAGGAGAGAACAGAGAGAATGAAAGGAGAGAATGAAAGGAGAGAACAGAGAGAATGAAAGGAGAGAACAGAGAGAATGAAAGGAGAGAACAGAGAGAATGAAAGGAGAGAACAGAGAGAATGAAAGGAGAGAATGAAAGGAGAGGACAGAGAGAATGAAAGGAGAGAATGAAAGGAGAGAATGAAAGGAGAGAATGAAAGGAGAGAATGAAAGGAGAGAACAGAGAGAATGAAAGGAGAGAACAGAGAGAATGAAAGGAGAGAATGAAAGGAGAGAATGAAAGGAGAGAACAGAGAGAATGAAAGGAGAGAATGAAAGGAGAGAACAGAGAGAATGAAAGGAGAGAATGAAAGGAGAGAACAGAGAGAATGAAAGGAGAGAACAGAGAGAATGAAAGGAGAGAATGAAAGGAGAGAACAGAGAGAATGAAAGGAGAGAACAGAGAGAATGAAAGGAGAGGACAGAGAGAATGAAAGGAGAGAATGAAAGGAGAGAACAGAGAGAATGAAAGGAGAGAACAGAGAGAATGAAAGGAGAGAACAGAGAGAATGAAAGGAGAGAATGAAAGGAGAGAATGAAAGGAGAGGACAGAGAGAATGAAAGGAGAGGACAGAGAGAATGAAAGGAGAGGACAGAGAGAATGAAAGGAGAGAACAGAGAGAATGAAAGGAGAGGACAGAGAGAATGAAAGGAGAGAATGAAAGGAGAGGACAGAGAGAATGAAAGGAGAGAACAGAGAGAATGAAAGGAGAGGACAGAGAGAATGAAAGGAGAGAATGAAAGGAGAGGACAGAGAGAATGAAAGGAGAGGACAGAGAGAATGAAAGGAGAGGACAGAGAGAATGAAAGGAGAGAATGAAAGGAGAGGACAGAGAGAATGAAAGGAGAGAACAGAGAGAATGAAAGGAGAGAATGAAAGGAGAGAACAGAGAGAATGAAAGGAGAGAACAGAGAGAATGAAAGGAGAGAATGAAAGGAGAGAACAGAGAGAATGAAAGGAGAGAATGAAAGGAGAGAATGAAAGGAGAGAACAGAGAGAATGAAAGGAGAGAATGAAAGGAGAGAACAGAGAGAATGTAAGGAGAGAATGAAAGGAGAGAACAGAGAGAATGAAAGGAGAGAATGAAAGGAGAGAATGAAAGGAGAGAATGAAAGGAGAGAATGAAAGGAGAGAATGAAAGGAGAGAATGAAAGGAGAGCATGAAAGGAGAGAATGAAAGGAGAGAATGAAAGGAGAGAACAGAGAGAATGAAAGGAGAGAATGAAAGGAGAGAATGAAAGGAGAGAATGAAAGGAGAGAATGAAAGGAGAGAATGAAAGGAGAGAATGAAAGGAGAGAATGAAAGGAGAGAACAGAGAGAATGAAAGGAGAGAATGAAAGGAGAGAATGAAAGGAGAGAACAGAGAGAATGAAAGGAGAGAATGAAAGGAGAGGACAGAGAGAATGAAAGGAGAGAATGAAAGGAGAGAACAGAGAGAATGAAAGGAGAGAACAGAGAGAATGAAAGGAGAGAATGAAAGGAGAGAACAGAGAGAATGAAAGGAGAGAACAGAGAGAATGAAAGGAGAGGACAGAGAGAATGAAAGGAGAGAATGAAAGGAGAGAACAGAGAGAATGAAAGGAGAGGACAGAGAGAATGAAAGGAGAGAACAGAGAGAATGAAAGGAGAGAATGAAAGGAGAGAATGAAAGGAGAGAACAGAGAGAATGAAAGGAGAGAATGAAAGGAGAGAACAGAGAGAATGAAAGGAGAGAACAGAGAGAATGAAAGGAGAGAATGAAAGGAGAGGACAGAGAGAATGAAAGGAGAGAACAGAGAGAATGAAAGGAGAGAATGAAAGGAGAGAACAGAGAGAATGAAAGGAGAGAACAGAGAGAATGAAAGGAGAGAATGAAAGGAGAGAACAGAGAGAATGAAAGGAGAGAATGAAAGGAGAGAACAGAGAGAATGAAAGGAGAGAATGAAAGGAGAGGACAGAGATAATGAAAGGAGAGAACAGAGAGAATGAAAGGAGAGAATGAAAGGAGAGAACAGAGAGAATGAAAGGAGAGAATGAAAGGAGAGAACAGAGAGAATGAAAGGAGAGAACAGAGAGAATGAAAGGAGAGAATGAAAGGAGAGAACAGAGAGAATGAAAGGAGAGAATGAAAGGAGAGAATGAAAGGAGAGAATGAAAGGAGAGAACAGAGAGAATGAAAGGAGAGAATGAAAGGAGAGAATGAAAGGAGAGAACAGAGAGAATGAAAGGAGAGAATGAAAGGAGAGGACAGAGAGAATGAAAGGAGAGAATGAAAGGAGAGAACAGAGAGAATGAAAGGAGAGAACAGAGAGAATGAAAGGAGAGGACAGAGAGAATGAAAGGAGAGGACAGAGAGAATGAAAGGAGAGAATGAAAGGAGAGAACAGAGAGAATGAAAGGAGAGAATGAAAGGAGAGAACAGAGAGAATGAAAGGAGAGAATGAAAGGAGAGAATGAAAGGAGAGAACAGAGAGAATGAAAGGAGAGAACAGAGAGAATGAAAGGAGAGGACAGAGAGAATGAAAGGAGAGGACAGAGAGAATGAAAGGAGAGAATGAAAGGAGAGAACAGAGAGAATGAAAGGAGAGGACAGAGAGAATGAAAGGAGAGGACAGAGAGAATGAAAGGAGAGGACAGAGAGAATGAAAGGAGAGAACAGAGAGAATGAAAGGAGAGAATGAAAGGAGAGAACAGAGAGAATGAAAGGAGAGGACAGAGAGAATGAAAGGAGAGAACAGAGAGAATGAAAGGAGAGAACAGAGAGAATGAAAGGAGAGAATGAAAGGAGAGAACAGAGAGAATGAAAGGAGAGAATGAAAGGAGAGAATGAAAGGAGAGAATGAAAGGAGAGGACAGAGAGAATGAAAGGAGAGAACAGAGAGAATGAAAGGAGAGAATGAAAGGAGAGAACAGAGAGAATGAAAGGAGAGGACAGAGAGAATGAAAGGAGAGAACAGAGAGAATGAAAGGAGAGAACAGAGAGAATGAAAGGAGAGAATGAAAGGAGAGAATGAAAGGAGAGAACAGAGAGAATGAAAGGAGAGGACAGAGAGAATGAAAGGAGAGGATGAAAGGAGAGAACAGAGAGAATGAAAGGAGAGAACAGAGAGAATGAAAGGAGAGAATGAAAGGAGAGAATGAAAGGAGAGAATGAAAGGAGAGGACAGAGAGAATGAAAGGAGAGGACAGAGAGAATGAAAGGAGAGGACAGAGAGAATGAAAGGAGAGAACAGAGAGAATGAAAGGAGAGAACAGAGAGAATGAAAGGAGAGAACAGAGAGAATGAAAGGAGAGAATGAAAGGAGAGAATGAAAGGAGAGAATGAAAGGAGAGGACAGAGAGAATGAAAGGAGAGGACAGAGAGAATGAAAGGAGAGGACAGAGAGAATGAAAGGAGAGGACAGAGAGAATGAAAGGA
The DNA here is from genome assembly GCF_021184085.1 of Oncorhynchus gorbuscha. NCBI lineage: Eukaryota > Metazoa > Chordata > Actinopteri > Salmoniformes > Salmonidae > Oncorhynchus > Oncorhynchus gorbuscha. The sequence continues at coordinate 28,001 of NW_025746319.1, forward strand.
GAGGACAGAGAGAATGAAAGGAGAGGACAGAGAGAATGAAAGGAGAGAACAGAGAGAATGAAAGGAGAGAACAGAGAGAATGAAAGGAGAGAATGAAAGGAGAGGACAGAGAGAATGAAAGGAGAGGACAGAGAGAATGAAAGGAGAGGACAGAGAGAATGAAAGGAGAGGACAGAGAGAATGAAAGGAGAGTGAGAGGTCAACTTACATGGTTGTGTTGCTGTAGAATATTTGTCCTTTAAACTCATTAATGGTCACCGCCTGAAGGGGAGACAGAGGGAGAGAATAAACACACTATTACTATCAGAATGTCCAACTCTCTAATAGGACCATCAGACTGTCCAACTCTCTAATAGGACCGTCAGACTGTCCAACTCTCTAATAGGACCGTCAATCAGACTGTCCAACTCTCTAATAGGACCGTCAATAAGACTGTCCAACTCTCTAATAGGACCGTCAATCAGACTGTCCAACTCTCTAATAGGACCGCCAATCAGACTGTCCAACTCTCTAATAGAACCATCAGACTGTCCAACTCTCTAATAGGACCATCAGACTGTCCAACTCTCTAATAGGACCGCCAATCAGACTGTCTAACTCTCTAATACGACCATCAGACTGTCCAACTCTCTAATAGAACCATCAGACTGTCTAATAGGACCGTCAGAGTGTCCAACTCTCTAATAGGACCATCAATCAGACTGTCCAACTCTCTAATAGGACCATCAATCAGAATGTCCAACTCTCTAATAGGACCATCAATCAGACTGTCCAACTCTCTAATAGGACCATCAATCAGACTGTCCAACTCTCTAATAGGACCATCAGACTGTCCAACTCTCTAATAGGACCATCAGACTGTCCAACTCTCTAATAGGACCATCAATCAGACTGTCCAACTCTCTAATAGGACCATCAATCAGACTGTCCAACTCTCTAATAGGACCATCAATCAGACTGTCCAACTCTCTAATAGGACCATCAATCAGACTGTCCAACTCTCTAATAGGACCATCAATCAGACTGTCCAACTCTCTAATAGGACAATCAGACTGTCCAACTCTCTAATAGGACCATCAGACTGTCCAACTCTCTAATAGGACCATCAGACTGTCCAACTCTCTAATAGGACCATCAATCAGACTGTCCAACTCTCTAATAGGACCATCAATCAGACTGTCCAACTCTCTAATAGGACCATCAATCAGACTGTCCAACTCTCTAATAGGACCATCAATCAGACTGTCCAACTCTCTAATAGGACCATCAATCAGACTGTCCAACTCTCTAATAGGACCATCAATCAGACTGTCCAACTCTCTAATAGGACCATCAATCAGACTGTCCAACTCTCTAATAGGACCATCAATCAGACTGTCCAACTCTCTAATAGGACCGTCAGACTGTCCAACTCTCTAATAGGACCATCAATCAGACTGTCCAACTCTCTAATAGGACCATCAATCAGAATGTCCAACTCTCTAATAGGACCGTCAGACTGTCCAACTCTCTAATAGGACCATCAGACTGTCCAACTCTCTAATAGGACCATCAGACTGTCCAACTCTCTAATAGGACCATCAATCAGACTGTCCAACTCTCTGATAGGACCATCAGACTGTCCAACTCTCTAATAGGACCATCAATCAGACTGTACAACTCTCTAATAGGACCATCAATCAGACTGTCCAACTTCCGGTTCCGGTTGGAGCGAGTGGTCGCATCTGCACGTCGCTCCAACGGGTAGTATAACTTTTTCATTATATTTCATTATATCACAACGGTTTGATTTGTCTTATCTTAGCAATTTCTTCTCAGCTAGCTACATAGCCGTCTTTGTATCAAAGATAATTGCGTAATTATCGTATTTCGCCGTCCTAACGTAGTCTTCACTAGCCAGCTAGCTAACGTCCACTGATTAGCTGCACTGGAGAAACTGTTACACTCAACTGAACGACTTGATCAGTGTAGTGTTAGCTAGCTACATAGCTGTCTTTGCTGTCTTCGTATCATCGTATCATCGTATCCAAGATAATTGTGTTGTTTAGGTTTAGAGTGTGTAGTCTTAGAGTGATTATCTTAATTTACCGAGGTTAGCTAGCCAGCTATTTGTCGTCCTTAACGTAGGTGACTCTGCTAGCTAGCCAACAGCTAGCCAACGCTAGCCAACGTCTTCTGTATAGAACTCAACTACCCGGTCGCATTCACAGGTTGTATCACATTTTCACTTCATTCTCATTACAGTACAACGGTTTGATTTGTTTGATCGTAGCTAGCTACTTAGCTAGCTACATAGCCGTCTTTGTATCAAAGATAATTGTGTAGTCTAGAGCGATTTTCTAGGTTCGCTAGCCATCTATTGTCGTTCTTTTAACGCAACGTAACGTAAACAACACTGCTAGCTAGCCTGCTAGCCCCGAATAGCAACACTGCAGAAACTATTACACTCAACGGAACGACTTGATTAGTGTAGTGTCAACAACGCACCCACTGCCAGCTGGCCTACTTCAGCAGTACTGTATCATTTTAATCATTTTAGTCAATAAGATTCTTGCTACGTAGCTTAACTTTCTGAACATTCGAGACGTGTAGTCCACTTGTCATTCCAATCTCCTTTGCATTAGCGTAGCCTCTTCTGTAGCCTGTCAACTATGTGTCGGTTTATCCCTGTTCTCTCCTCTCTGCACAGACCATACAAACGCTCCTCACCGCGTGGCCGCGGCCACCCTACTCTGGTGGTCCCAGCGCGCACGACCCACGTGGAGTTCCAGGTCTCCGGTAGCCTCTGGAACTGCCAATCTGCGGTCAACAAGGCAGAGTTCATCTCAGCCCATGCCTCCCTCCAGTCCCTCGACTTCTTGGCCCTGACGGAAACATGGATCACCACAGACAACACTGCTACTCCTACTGCTCTCTCTTCGTCCGCCCACGTGTTCTTGCACACCCCGAGAGCGTCTGGTCAGCGGGGTGGTGGCACCGGGATCCTCATCTCTCCCAAGTGGTCATTCTCTCTTTCTCCCCTTACCCATCTGTCTATCGCCTCCTTTGAATTCCATGCTGTCACAGTTACTAGCCCTTTCAAGCTTAACATCCTTATCATTTATCGCCCTCCAGGTTCCCTCGGAGAGTTCATCAATGAGCTTGATGCCTTGATAAGCTCCTTTCCTGAGGACGGCTCACCTCTCACAGTTCTGGGCGACTTTAACCTCCCCACGTCTACCTTTGACTCTTTCCTCTCTGCCTCCTTCTTTCCACTCCTCTCCTCTTTTGACCTCATCCTCTCACCTTCCCCCTACTCACAAGGCAGGCAATACGCTCGACCTCATCTTTACTAGATGCTGTTCTTCCACTAACCTCATTGCAACTCCCCTCCAAGTCTCCGACCACTGCCTTGTATCCTTTTCCCTCTCGCTCTCATCCAACACCTCCCACACTGCCCCTACTCGGATGGTATCGCGCCGTCCCAACCTTCGCTCTCTCTCCCCCGCTACTCTCTCCTCTTCCATCCTATCATCTCTTCCCTCCGCTCAAACCTTCTCCCACCTATCTCCTGATTCTGCCTCCTCAACCCTCCTCTCCTCCCTCTCTGCATCCCTTGACTCTCTATGTCCCCTATCCTCCAGGCCGGCTCGGTCCTCCCCTCCCGCTCCGTGGCTCGATGACTCATTGCGAGCTCACAGAACAGGGCTCCGGGCAGCCGAGCGGAAATGGAGGAAAACTCGCCTCCCTGCGGACCTGGCATCCTTTCACTCCCTCCTCTCTACATTTTCCTCCTCTGTCTCTGCTGCTAAAGCCACTTTCTACCACGCTAAATTCCAAGCTTCTGCCTCCAACCCTAGGAAGCTCTTTGCCACCTTCTCCTCCCTCCTGAATCCTCCGCCCCCTCCCCCCTCCTCCCTCTCTGCAGATGACTTCGTCAACCATTTTGAAAAGAAGGTCGACGACATCCGATCCTCGTTTGCTAAGTCAAACGACACCGCTGGTTCTGCTCACACTGCCCTACCCTGTGCTCTGACCTCTTTCTCCCCTCTCTCTCCAGATGAAATCTCGCGTCTTGTGACGGCCGGCCGCCCAACAACCTGCCCGCTTGACCCTATCCCCTCCTCTCTTCTCCAGACCATTTCCGGAGACCTTCTCCCTTACCTCACCTCGCTCATCAACTCATCCCTGACCGTTGGCTACGTCCCTTCCGTCTTCAAGAGAGCGAGAGTTGCACCCCTTCTGAAAAAACCTACACTCGATCCCTCCGATGTCAACAATTACAGACCAGTATCCCTTCTTTCTTTTCTCTCCAAAACTCTTGAACGTGCCGTCCTTGGCCAGCTCTCCCGCTATCTCTCTCTGAATGACCTTCTTGATCCAAATCAGTCAGGTTTCAAGACTAGTCATTCAACTGAGACTGCTCTCCTCTGTATCACGGAGGCGCTCCGCACTGCTAAAGCTAACTCTCTCTCCTCTGCTCTCATCCTTCTAGATCTATCGGCTGCCTTCGATACTGTGAACCATCAGATCCTCCTCTCCACCCTCTCCGAGTTGGGCATCTCCGGCGCGGCCCACGCTTGGATTGCGTCCTACCTGACAGGTCGCTCCTACCAGGTGGCGTGGCGAGAATCTGTCTCCTCACCACGCGCTCTCACCACTGGTGTCCCCCAGGGCTCTGTTCTTGGCCCTCTCCTATTCTCGCTATACACCAAGTCACTTGGCTCTGTCATAACCTCACATGGTCTCTCTTATCATTGCTATGCAGACGACACACAATTAATCTTCTCCTTTCCCCCTTCTGATGACCAGGTGGCGAATCGCATCTCTGCATGTCTGGCAGACATATCAGTGTGGATGACGGATCACCACCTCAAGCTGAACCTCGGCAAGACGGAGCTGCTCTTCCTCCCGGGGAAGGACTGCCCGTTCCATGATCTCGCCATCACGGTTGACAACTCCATTGTGTCCTCCTCCCAGAGCGCCAAGAACCTTGGCGTGATCCTGGACAACACCCTGTCGTTCTCAACTAACATCAAGGCGGTGGCCCGTTCCTGTAGGTTCATGCTCTACAACATCCGCAGAGTACGACCCTGCCTCACACAGGAAGCGGCGCAGGTCCTAATCCAGGCACTTGTCATCTCCCGTCTGGATTACTGCAACTCGCTGTTGGCTGGGCTCCCTGCCTGTGCCATTAAACCCCTTCAACTCATCCAGAACGCCGCAGCCCGTCTGGTGTTCAACCTTCCCAAGTTCTCTCACGTCACCCCGCTCCTCCGTTCTCTCCACTGGCTTCCAGTTGAAGCTCGCATCCGCTACAAGACCATGGTGCTTGCCTACGGAGCTGTGAGGGGAACGGCACCTCAGTACCTCCAGGCTCTGATCAGGCCCTACACCCAAACAAGGGCACTGCGTTCATCCACCTCTGGCCTGCTCGCCTCCCTACCACTGAGGAAGTACAGCTCCCGCTCAGCCCAGTCAAAACTGTTCGCTGCCCTGGCCCCCCAATGGTGGAACAAACTCCCTCACGACGCCAGGACAGCGGAGTCAATCACCACCTTCCGGAGACACCTGAAACCCCACCTCTTTAAGGAATACCTAGGATAGGTTAAGTAATCCCTCTCACCCCACCCCCCCTAAGTTTTAGATGCACTATTGTTAAGTGACTGTCCCACTGGATGTCATAAGGTGATTGCACCAATTTGTAAGTCGCTCTGGATAAGAGCGTCTGCTAAATGACTTAAATGTAAATGTAAATGTCTATAATAGGACCATCAGACTGTCCAACTCTCTAATAGGACCATCACTGTCCAACTCTCTAATAGGACCGTCAGACTGTCCAACTCTCTAATAGGACCATCAGACTGTCCAACTCTCTAATAGGACCATCAATCAGACTGTCCAACTCTCTAATAGGACCGTCAGACTGTCCAACTCTCTAATAGGACCATCAATCAGACTGTCCAACTCTCTAATAGGACCATCAATCAGAATGTCCAACTCTCTAATAGGACCGTCAGACTGTCCAACTCTCTAATAGGACCATCAGACTGTCCAACTCTCTAATAGGACCATCAGACTGTCCAACTCTCTAATAGGACCATCAATCAGACTGTCCAACTCTCTGATAGGACCATCAGACTGTCCAACTCTCTAATAGGACCATCAATCAGACTGTACAACTCTCTAATAGGACCATCAATCAGACTGTCCAACTCTATAATAGGACCATCAGACTGTCCAACTCTCTAATAGGACCATCACTGTCCAACTCTCTAATAGGACCGTCAGACTGTCCAACTCTCTAATAGGACCATCAGACTGTCCAACTCTCTAATAGGACCATCAATCAGACTGTCCAACTCTCTAATAGGACCATCAGACTGTCCAACTCTCTAATAGGACCATCAATCAGACTGTCCAACTCTCTAATAGGACCATCAGACTGTCCAACTCTCTAATAGGACCGTCAGACTGTCCAACTCTCTAATAGGACCATCAATCAGACTGTCCAACTATCTAATAGGACCGTCAATCAGACTGTCCAACTCTCTAATAGGACCATCAGACTGTCCAACTCTCTAATAGGACCATCAGACTGTCTAATAGGACCATCAGACTGTCTAATAGGACCATCAGACTGTCCAACTCTCTAATAGGACCGTCAGACTGTCCAACTCTCTAATAGGACCATCAATCAGACTGTCCAACTCTCTAATAGGACCATCAATCAGAATGTCCAACTCTCTAATAGGACCATCAATCAGACTGTCCAACTCTCTAATAGGACCATCAGACTGTCCAACTCTCTAATAGGACCATCAGACTGTCCAACTCTCTAATAGGACCGTCAGACTGTCCAACTCTCTAATAGGACCATCAATCAGACTGTCCAACTCTCTAATAGGACCATCAATCAGAATGTCCAACTCTCTAATAGGACCATCAATCAGACTGTCCAACTCTCTAATAGGACCATCAATCAGACTGTCCAACTCTCTAATAGGACCATCAGACTGTCCAACTCTCTAATAGGACCATCAATCAGACTGTCCAACTCTCTAATAGGACCATCAATCAGACTGTCCAACTCTCTAATAGGACCATCAATCAGACTGTCCAACTCTCTAATAGGACCATCAATCAGACTGTCCAACTCTCTAATAGGACCATCAATCAGACTGTCCAACTCTCTAATAGGACCATCAATCAGACTGTCCAACTCTCTAATAGGACCATCAATCAGACTGTCCAACTCTCTAATAGTACCATCAATCAGACTGTCCAACTCTCTAATAGGACCATCAATCAGACTGTCCAACTCTCTAATAGGACCATCAGACTGTCCAACTATCTAATAGGACCATCAATCAGACTGTCCAACTCTCCAATAGGACCATCAATCAGAATGTCCAACTCTCTAATAGGACCATCAATCAGACTGTCCAACTATCTAATAGGACCATCAATCAGACTGTCCAACTATCTAATAGGACCATCAATCAGACTGTCCAACTCTCTAATAGGACCATCAGACTGTCCAACTATCTAATAGGACCATCAGACTGTCTAATAGGAATAACAGACCTCTAGTCCGTAGCGGAAGATGCTGATCCACTTCAGCCATGACAACCAAGACAACATGGAGTTAAGGTTGACCAGGAACCCTCCGAACACCTAGAGAGAGAGAGAGAGAGAGAGAGAGAGAGAGAGAGAGAGAGAGAGAGAGAGAGAGAGAGAGAGAGAGAGAGAGAGAGAGAACATGGAGTTAAGGTTGACCAGGAACCCTCCGAACACCTACAGAGAGAGAGAGAGAGAGAGAGAGAGAGAGAGAGAGAGAGAGACAGAGACAGAGACAGAGACAGAGAGAGAGAGAGAGAGACAGAGAACATGGAGTTAAGGTTGACCAGGAACCCTCCGAACACCTACAGAGAGAGAGAGAGAGAGAGAGAGAGAGAGAGAGAGAGAGAGAGAGAGAGAGAGAGAGAGAGAGACAGAGAGACAGAGAGACAGAGAGAGAGAGAGAGAGAGAGAGAGAGAGAGACAGACAGACAGACAGACAGACAGACAGACAGACAGACGGACAGAGAGAGAGAGAGGGGGAGAGAGAGAGAGAGAGAGAGAGAGAGAGAGAGAGAACATGGAGTTAAGGTTGACCAGGAACACTCCAAACACCTAGAGAGAGAGAGAGTTAGTGTGTGTCTGAGTGTTTGAGTGTGTTTGTGTGTCTCTCACCATCATGAAGACGAAAGGCAGGGCGATGAGGACGTTGGCCATAGCGAAGGAGGAGACAGAGGCTGAGACCAGGAACGCTAGACTGACCGCAGCGAGACTGACCAGGGACATCGTCAGTGTGAAGAGCAGGAACGCTGTGAAGGCTGGCTTCAGACCTGGTGGAGAGAGAGATTTACATTTTATCATAGAAGGAAGTGTGTGTGTGTGTTCTGACCTGTGTGTGTGTGTGTGTTCTGACCTGTGTGTGTGTGTGTGTGTGTGTTCTGACCTGTGTGTGTGTGTGTGTGTTCTGACCTGTGTGTATGTGTGTTCTGACCTGTGTGTGTGTGTGTGTGTGTGTGTTCTGACCTGTGTGTATGTGTGTTCTGACCTGTGTGTGTGTGTGTGTTCTGACCTGTGTGTGTGTGTGTGTGTGTTCTGACCTATGTGTGTGTGTTCTGACCTGTGTGTGTTGTGTGATGGCTGTGTGGTTCATACCCATCATATAGTAGGTGATGGCTGTGTGGTTCATACCCATCATATAGTAGGTGATGGCTGTATGGTTCATACCCATCATATAGTAGGTGATGGCTGTATGGTTCATACCCATCATATAGTAGGTGATGGCTGTGTGGTTCATACCCATCATATAGTAGGTGATGGCTGTGTGGTTCATACCCATCATATAGTAGGTGATGGCTGTGTGTGTGGTTCATACCCATCATATAGTAGGTGATGGCTGTATGGTTCATACCCATCATATAGTAGGTGATGGCTGTGTGTGTGGTTCATACCCATCATATAGTAGGTGATGGCTGTATGGTTCATACCCATCATATAGTAGGTGATGGCTGTGTGTGTGGTTCATACCCATCATATAGTAGGTGATGGCTGTGTGGTTCATACCCATCATATAGTAGGTGATGGCTGTATGGTTCATACCCATCATATAGTAGGTGATGGCTGTATGGTTCATACCCATCATATAGTAGGTGATGGCTGTGTGGTTCATACCCATCATATAGTAGGTGATGGCTGTGTGGTTCATACCCATCATATAGTAGGTGATGGCTGTGTGGTTCATACCCATCATATAGTAGGTGATGGCTGTATGGTTCATACCCATCATATAGTAGGTGATGGCTGTGTGGTTCATACCCATCATATAGTAGGTGATGGCTGTGTGTGTGGTTCATACCCATCATATAGTAGGTGATGGCTGTATGGTTCATACCCATCATATAGTAGGTGATGGCTGTGTGGTTCATACCCATCATATAGTAGGTGATGGCTGTGTGGTTCATACCCATCATATAGTAGGTGATGGCTGTGTGGTTCATACCCATCATATAGTAGGTGATGGCTGTGTGGTTCATACCCATCATATAGTAGGTGATGGCTGTATGGTTCATACCCATCATATAGTAGGTGATGGCTGTATGGTTCATACCCATCATATAGTAGGTGATGGCTGTGTGGTTCATACCCATCATATAGTAGGTGATGGCTGTGTGGTTCATACCCATCATATAGTAGGTGATGGCTGTGTGTGTGGTTCATACCCATCATATAGTAGGTGATGGCTGTATGGTTCATACCCATCATATAGTAGGTGATGGCTGTGTGTGTGGTTCATACCCATCATATAGTAGGTGATGGCTGTATGATTCATACCCATCATATAGTAGGTGATGGCTGTGTGTGTGGTTCATACCCATCATATAGTAGGTGATGGCTGTGTGGTTCATACCCATCATATAGTAGGTGATGGCTGTATGGTTCATACCCATCATATAGTAGGTGATGGCTGTGATGGTTCATACCCATCATATAGTAGGTGATGGCTGTGTGGTTCATACCCATCATATAGTAGGTGATGGCTGTGTGGTTCATACCCATCATATAGTAGGTGATGGCTGTGTGGTTCATACCCATCATATAGTAGGTGATGGCTGTGTGGTTCATACCCATCATATAGTAGGTGATGGCTGTGTGGTTCATACCCATCATATAGTAGGTGATGGCTGTGTGGTTCATACCCATCATATAGTAGGTGATGGCTGTGTGGTTCATACCCATCATATAGTAGGTGATGGCTGTGTGGTTCATACCCATCATATAGTAGGTGATGGCTGTGTGGTTCATACCCATCATATAGTAGGTGATGGCTGATGGTTCATACCCATCATATAGTAGGTGATGGCTGTGTGTGTGGTTCATACCCATCATATAGTAGGTGATGGCTGTGTGTGTGGTTCATACCCATCATATAGTAGGTGATGGCTGTGTGGTTCATACCCATCATATAGTAGGTGATGGCTGTGTGTGTGGTTCATACCCATCATATAGTAGGTGATGGCTGTGTGGTTCATACCCATCATATAGTAGGTGATGGCTGTATGGTTCATACCCATCATATAGTAGGTGATGGCTGTGTGGTTCATACCCATCATATAGTAGGTGATGGCTGTGTGGTTCATACCCATCATATAGTAGGTGATGGCTGTGTGGTTCATACCCATCATATAGTAGGTGATGGCTGTATGGTTCATACCATCATCATATAGTGATGGTGATGGCATATAGTAGGTGATGGTGGTTCATACCCATCATATAGTAGGTGATGGCTGTGTGGTTCATACCCATCATATAGTAGGTGATGGCTGTATGGTTCATACCCATCATATAGTAGGTGATGGCTGTGTGGTTCATACCCATCATATAGTAGGTGATGGCTGTGTGTGTGGTTCATACCCATCATATAGTAGGTGATGGCTGTATGGTTCATACCCATCATATAGTAGGTGATGGCTGTGTGTGTGGTTCATACCCATCATATAGTAGGTGATGGCTGTGTGGTTCATACCCATCATATAGTAGGTGATGGCTGTGTGTGTGGTTCATACCCATCATATAGTAGGTGATGGCTGTGTGGTTCATACCCATCATATAGTAGGTGATGGCTGTGTGGTTCATACCCATCATATAGTAGGTGATGGCTGTATGGTTCATACCCATCATATAGTAGGTGATGGCTGTGTGGTTCATACCCATCATATAGTAGGTGATGGCTGTATGGTTCATACCCATCATATAGTATGTGATGGCTGTGTGGTTCATACCCATCATATAGTTGGTGATGGCTGTATGGTTCATACCCATCATATAGTAGGTGATGGCTGTATGGTTCATACCCATCATATAGTAGGTGATGGCTGTGTGGTTCATACCCATCATATAGTAGGTGATGGCTGTGTGTATGGTTCATACCCATCATATAGTAGGTGATGGCTGTATGGTTCATACCCATCATATAGTAGGTGATGGCTGTGTGTGTGGTTCATACCCATCATATAGTAGGTGATGGCTGTGTGGTTCATACCCATCATATAGTAGGTGATGGCTGTGTGGTTCATACCCATCATATAGTAGGTGATGGCTGTATGGTTCATACCCATCATATAGTAGGTGATGGCTGTGTGTGTGGTTCATACCCATCATATAGTAGGTGATGGCTGTGTGGTTCATACCCATCATATAGTAGGTGATGGCTGTGTGGTTCATACCCATCATATAGTAGGTGATGGCTGTGTGTGTGGTTCATACCCATCATATAGTAGGTGATGGCTGTGTGGTTCATACCCATCATATAGTAGGTGATGGCTGTATGGTTCATACCCATCATATAGTAGGTGATGGCTGTATGGTTCATACCCATCATATAGTAGGTGATGGCTGTGTGGTTCATACCCATCATATAGTAGGTGATGGCTGTGTGTGTGGTTCATACCCATCATATAGTAGGTGATGGCTGTATGGTTCATACCCATCATATAGTAGGTGATGGCTGTGTGTGTGGTTCATACCCATCATATAGTAGGTGATGGCTGTGTGTGTGGTTCATACCCATCATATAGTAGGTGATGGCTGTGTGTGTGGTTCATACCCATCATATAGTATGGCTGATGGTGATGGTGTGTGGTTCATACCCATCATATAGTAGGTGATGGCTGTGTGGTTCATACCCATCATATAGTAGGTGATGGCTGTGTGGTTCATACCCATCATATAGTAGGTGATGGCTGTGTGGTTCATACCCATCATATAGTAGGTGATGGCTGTATGGTTCATACCCATCATATAGTAGGTGATGGCTGTGTGGTTCATACCCATCATATAGTAGGTGATGGCTGTGTGGTTCATACCCATCATATAGTAGGTGATGGATGGTTCATACCCATCATATAGTAGGTGATGGCTGTGTGTGTGGTTCATACCCATCATATAGTAGGTGATGGCTGTATGGTTCATACCCATCATATAGTAGGTGATGGCTGTGTGTGTGGTTCATACCCATCATATAGTAGGTGATGGCTGTGTGGTTCATACCCATCATATAGTAGGTGATGGCTGTGTGGTTCATACCCATCATATAGTAGTAGGTGATGGCTGTGTGGTTCATACCCATCATATAGTAGGTGATGGCTGTGTGGTTCATACCCATCATATAGTAGGTGATGGCTGTATGGTTCATACCCATCATATAGTAGGTGATGGCTGTGTGGTTCATACCCATCATAGTAGGTGATGGCTGTGTGATGGTTCATACCCATCATATAGTAGGTGATGGCTGTATGGTTCATACCCATCATATAGTAGGTGATGGCTGTATGGTTCATACCCATCATATAGTAGGTGATGGCTGTGTGTGTGGTTCATACCCATCATATAGTAGGTGATGGCTGTGTGGTTCATACCCATCATATAGTAGGTGATGGCTGTGTGTTTGGTTCATACCCATCATATAGTAGGTGATGGCTGTGTGGTTCATACCCATCATATAGTAGGTGATGGCTGTGTGGTTCATACCCATCATATAGTAGGTGATGGCTGTGTGGTCCATACCCATCATATAGTAGGTGATGGCTGTGTGGTTCATACCCATCATATAGTAGGTGATGGCTGTGTGGTTCATACCCATCATATAGTAGGTGATGGCTGTGTGTGTGGTTCATACCCATCATATAGTAGGTGATGGCTGTGTGTGTGGTTCATACCCATCATATAGTAGGTGATGGCTGTATGGTTCATACCCATCATATAGTAGGTGATGGCTGTGTGTGTGGTTCATACCCATCATATAGTAGGTGATGGCTGTGTGGTTCATACCCATCATATAGTAGGTGATGGCTGTATGGTTCATACCCATCATATAGTAGGTGATGGTTGTGTGTGTGGTTCATACCCATCATATAGTAGGTGATGGCTGTATGGTTCATACCCATCATATAGTAGGTGATGGTTGTGTGTGTGGTTCATACCCATCATATAGTAGGTGATGGCTGTATGGTTCATACCCATCATATAGTAGGTGATGGCTGTGTGTGTGGTTCATACCCATCATATAGTAGGTGATGGCTGTGTGTGGTTCATACCCATCATATAGTAGGTGATGGCCCATACCCATCATATAGTAGGTGATGGCTGTGTGGTTCATACCCATCATATAGTAGGTGATGGCTGTATGGTTCATACCCATCATATAGTAGGTGATGGCTGTATGGTTCATACCCATCATATAGTAGGTGATGGCTGTGTGTATGGTTCATACCCATCATATAGTAGGTGATGGCTGTATGGTTCATACCCATCATATAGTAGGTGATGGCTGTGTGTGTGGTTCATACCCATCATATAGTAGGTGATGGCTGTGTGGTTCATACCCATCATATAGTAGGTGATGGCTGTATGGTTCATACCCATCATATAGTAGGTGATGGCTGTATGGTTCATACCCATCATATAGTAGGTGATGGCTGTGTGGTTCATACCCATCATATAGTAGGTGATGGCTGTGTGTGGTTCATACCCATCATATAGTAGGTGATGGTTCATACCCATCATATAGTAGGTGACGGCTGTATGGTTCATACCCATCATATAGTAGGTGATGGCTGTGTGTGTGGTTCATACCCATCATATAGTAGGTGATGGCTGTGTGTGTGGTTCATACCCATCATATAGTAGGTGATGGCTGTGTGTGTGGTTCATACCCATCATATAGTAGGTGATGGCTGTGTGGTTCATACCCATCATATAGTAGGTGATGGCTGTGTGTGTGGTTCATACCCATCATATAGTAGGTGATGGCTGTATGGTTCATACCCATCATATAGTAGGTGATGGCTGTGTGGTTCATACCCATCATAGTAGGTGAGGTGATGGCTGTGTGTGTGGTTCATACCCATCATATAGTAGGTGATGGCTGTGTGGTTCATACCCATCATATAGTAGGTGATGGCTGTATGGTTCATACCCATCATATAGTAGGTGATGGCTGTGTGGTTCATACCCATCATATAGTAGGTGATGGCTGATGGTGTGTGTGGTTCATACCCATCATATAGTAGGTGATGGTGTGTGTGGTTCATACCCATCATATAGTAGGTGATGGCTGTGTGTGTGGTTCATACCCATCATATAGTAGGTGATGGCTGTGTGGTGAGGTGATGGCTGTGTGGTTCATACCCATCATATAGTAGGTGATGGCTGTGTGGTTCATACCCATCATATAGTAGGTGATGGCTGTGTGGTTCATACCCATCATATAGTAGGTGATGGCTGTGTGGTTCATACCCATCATATAGTAGGTGATGGCTGTGTGGTTCATACCCATCATATAGTAGGTGATGGCTGTGTGGTTCATACCCATCATATAGTAGGTGATGGCTGTGTGTGTGGTTCATACCCATCATATAGTAGGTGATGGCTGTGTGTGGTTCATACCCATCATATAGTAGGTGATGGCTGTATGGTTCATACCCATCATATAGTAGGTGATGGCTGTGGTTCATACCCATCATATAGTAGGTGATGGCTGTGTGTGTGGTTCATACCCATCATATAGTAGGTGATGGCTGTGTGGTTCATACCCATCATATAGTAGGTGATGGCTGTGTGGTTCATACCCATCATATAGTAGGTGATGGCTGTATGGTTCATACCCATCATATAGTAGGTGATGGTTGTGTGTATGGTTCATACCCATCATATAGTAGGTGATGGCTGTGTGTGTGGTTCATACCCATCATATAGTAGGTGATGGCTGTGTGGTTCATACCCATCATATAGTAGGTGATGGCTGTGTGGTTCATACCCATCATATAGTAGGTGATGGTTGTGTGTATGGTTCATACCCATCATATAGTAGGTGATGGCTGTGTGTGTGGTTCATACCCATCATATAGTAGGTGATGGCTGTGTGGTTCATACCCATCATATAGTAGGTGATGGCTGTGTGGTTCATACCCATCATATAGTAGGTGATGGCTGTATGGTTCATACCCATCATATAGTAGGTGATGGCTGTGTGTGTGGTTCATACCCATCATATAGTAGGTGATGGCTGTGTGTGTGGTTCATACCCATCATATAGTAGGTGATGGCTGTGTGTGTGGTTCATACCCATCATATAGTAGGTGATGGCTGTATGGTTCATACCCATCATATAGTAGGTGATGGCTGTGTGGTTCATACCCATCATATAGTAGGTGATGGCTGTGTGGTTCATACCCATCATATAGTAGGTGATGGCTGTGTGGTTCATACCCATCATATAGTAGGTGATGGCTATGTGGTTCATACCCATCATATAGTAGGTGATGGCTGTGTGGTTCATACCCATCATATAGTAGGTGATGGCTGTGTGGTTCATACCCATCATATAGTAGGTGATGGCTGTGTGTGTGGTTCATACCCATCATATAGTAGGTGATGGCTGTGTGGTTCATACCCATCATATAGTAGGTGATGGCTGTATGGTTCATACCCATCATATAGTAGGTGATGGCTGTGTGGTTCATACCCATCATATAGTAGGTGATGGCTGTATGGTTCATACCCATCATATAGTAGGTGATGGCTGTGTGGTTCATACCCATCATATAGTAGGTGATGGCTGTGTGTGTGGTTCATACCCATCATATAGTAGGTGATGGCTGTGTGTGTGGTTCATACCCATCATATAGTAGGTGATGGCTGTGTGGTTCATACCCATCATATAGTAGGTGATGGCTGTGTGTGTGGTTCATACCCATCATATAGTAGGTGATGGCTGTGTGGTTCATACCCATCATATAGTAGGTGATGGCTGTGTGGTTCATACCCATCATATAGTAGGTGATGGCTGTGTGGTTCATACCCATCATATAGTAGGTGATGGCTGTGTGGTTCATACCCATCATATAGTAGGTGATGGCTGTGTGTGTGGTTCATACCCATCATATAGTAGGTGATGGCTGTGTGGTTCATACCCATCATATAGTAGGTGATGGCTGTATGGTTCATACCCATCATATAGTAGGTGATGGCTGTGTGGTTCATACCCATCATATAGTAGGTGATGGCTGTATGGTTCATACCCATCATATAGTAGGTGATGGCTGTGTGGTTCATACCCATCATATAGTAGGTGATGGCTGTGTGTATGGTTCATACCCATCATATAGTAGGTGATGGCTGTGTGGTTCATACCCATCATATAGTAGGTGATGGCTGTATGGTTCATACCCATCATATAGTAGGTGATGGCTGTGTGTGTGGTTCATACCCATCATATAGTAGGTGATGGCTGTGTGGTTCATACCCATCATATAGTAGGTGATGGCTGTATGGTTCATACCCATCATATAGTAGGTGATGGCTGTATGGTTCATACCCATCATATAGTAGGTGATGGCTGTGTGTGTGGTTCATACCCATCATATAGTAGGTGATGGCTGTGTGGTTCATACCCATCATATAGTAGGTGATGGCTGTATGGTTCATACCCATCATATAGTAGGTGATGGCTGTGTGTGTGGTTCATACCCATCATATAGTAGGTGATGGCTGTGTGTGTGGTTCATACCCATCATATAGTAGGTGATGGCTGTGTGTGGTTCATACCCATCATATAGTAGGTGATGGCTGTATGGTTCATACCCATCATATAGTAGGTGATGGCTGTGTGGTTCATACCCATCATATAGTAGGTGATGGCTGTGTGGTTCATACCCATCATATAGTAGGTGATGGCTGTGTGGTTCATACCCATCATATAGTAGGTGATGGCTGTGTGGTTCATACCCATCATATAGTAGGTGATGGCTGTGTGGTTCATACCCATCATATAGTAGGTGATGGTTGTGTGGTTCATACCCATCATATAGTAGGTGATGGCTGTATGGTTCATACCCATCACATAGTAGGTGATGGTTCATACCCATCATATAGTAGGTGATGGCTGTATGGTTCATACCCATCATATAGTAGGTGATGGCTGTGTGTGTGGTTCATACCCATCATATAGTAGGTGATGGCTGTGTGTGTGGTTCATACCCATCATATAGTAGGTGATGGCTGTGTGGTTCATACCCATCATATAGTAGGTGATGGCTGTGTGTGTGGTTCATACCCATCATATAGTAGGTGATGGCTGTGTGTGTGGTTCATACCCATCATATAGTAGGTGATGGCTGTATGGTTCATACCCATCATATAGTAGGTGATGGCTGTGTGTATGGTTCATACCCATCATATAGTAGGTGATGGCTGTGTGGTTCATACCCATCATATAGTAGGTGATGGCTGTGTGGTTCATACCCATCATATAGTAGGTGATGGCTGTGTGTGTGGTTCATACCCATCATATAGTAGGTGATGGCTGTGTGTGTGGTCCATACCCATCATATAGTAGGTGATGGCTGTGTGGTTCATACCCATCATATAGTAGGTGATGGCTGTGTGGTTCATACCCATCATATAGTAGGTGATGGCTGTGTGGTTCATACCCATCATATAGTAGGCGATGGCTGAGAAGATGAGGATAGGGACAATGCGGTTGGGGATGAGGTCAGCGAATATCTTGGACAGGAAGTAGACGGACGTACGGTAGTACCCACTAGAGTTCTCATGGCTGAAACACACACACACAGAGAGTCAGAACACACACAGAGAGTCAGAATACACACAGAGAGTCAGAATACACACAGAGTCAGAATACACCGAGCGAGTCAGAACACACACCGAGCGAGTCAGAACACACACCGAGCGAGTCAGAACACACACAGAGCGAGTCAGAACACACACAGAGAGTCAGAACACACACAGAGAGTCAGAACACACACAGAGAGTCAGAACACACACAGAGAGTCAGAACACACACAGAGAGTCGAACACACACAGAGCGAGTCAGAACACACACAGAGAGTCAGAATACACACAGAGAGTCAGAATACACAGAGCGAGTCAGAACACACCGAGCGAGTCAGAACACACACCGAGCGAGTCAGAACACACACCGAGCGAGTCAGAACACACACAGAGCGAGTCAGAACACACACCGAGCGAGTCAGAACACACACCGAGCGAGTCAGAACACACACCGAGCGAGTCAGAACACACACAGAGAGTCAGAACACACACAGAGAGTCAGAACACACACAGAGAGTCAGAACACAGAGAGAGAGAGTCAGAACACACACAGAGAGTCAGAACACACACAGAGAGTCAGAACACACACAGAGAGTCAGAACACACACAGAGAGTCAAAACACAGAGAGAGAGAGTCAGAACACAGAGAGAGAGAGTCAGAACACACACAAACACACAGAGAGAGAGTCAGAAGACAGAGAGAGAGAGTCAGACACACACAGAGTCAGAACACACAAACACACAGAGAGAGTCAGAACACACACAAACACAGAGAGAGAGAGTCAGAACACACACAAACACACAGAGAGAGAGTCAGAACACACACAAACACACAGAGAGAGAGTCAGAACACACACAAACACACAGAGAGAGAGTCAGAACACACACAGAGAGTCAGAACACATACAAACAGAAAGACTCACATGAACAGAGCTCTCTCATTGATGAAGAGTTCCACAGCTGAAAGATTCCCAAACACCATGTTGATGATGAGGAAAAGAATGCTCCCATCCTGAGAGAGAGAGAGAGAGAGAGAGAGAGAGAGAGAGAGAGAGAGAGAGAGAGAGAGAGAGAGAGAGAGAGAGAGAGAGAGAGAGAGAGAGAGAGGAGAGAGAGAGAGCGAGAGAGAGAGAGAGAGAGAATAAAGAATAGATACTGCTGCACTGTGAGACGGACAGACAAGACAGACAGGACAGACAGGACAGACACCTGTTCTGTAGGGCTTCAGGTAGAGTCAGGGGGATCTGGTAGTAGATTAGGCCGACCAGCAGAGCGAAGAAGATGTTGAGGGCCAGCTGAGCGTACGATGTCTGGGGGTTCCTGAGAGAGTTCACCATCATACGACCACCCACTATCCTCATCTAGAGAACACACACACACAGCCTCATACAGTATCCTCATCTAGAGAACACACTCACACAGTATCCTCATCTAGAGAACACACACACACAGTATCCTCATCTAGAGAACACACACACACAGTATCCTCATCTAGAGAACACACACACACAGTATCCTCATCTAGAGAACACACACACACAGTATCCTCATCTAGAGAACACACACACAGCCTCACACAGTATCCTCATCTAGAGAACACACACACACAGTATCCTCATCTAGAGAACACACACACACACAGTCACACAGCCTCACACAGTATCCTCCTCTTCAACACATTATATAACAGAACCACACATCTAGATAACACTTTTCATAGTGCCAGGTGGCCCAAAGTTCATAATGAGTTTACAACTTAATGATAAACTCAGAGCACACAAACAAACACTCCATAATAACTCTCAACTCTAACAGTTCTAGAATGCTCAACTCTAACAGTTCTAGAACGCTCAACTCTAACAGTTCTAGAAAGCTCAACTCTAACAGTTCTAGAACTCTCAACTCTAACAGTTCTAGAACTCTCAACTCTAACAGTTCTAGAACTCTCAACTCTAACAGTTCTAGAACTCTCAACTCTAACAGTTCTGGAACGCTCAGCTATACAGCTATCTAGAGAACACACAGTCACACAGTATCCTCATCTAGAGAACACACACAGTCACACAGCCTCACACACACAGTATCTTCATCTAGAGAACACACACACACACAGTGTCCTCATCTAGAGAACACACACACACAGCCTCACACACACACAGCCACACAGTATCCTCATCTAGAGAACACACACACACAGTATCCTCATCTAGAGAACACACACAGCCTCACACAGTATCTTCATCTAGAGAACACACACACACAGCCTCACACAGTATCCTCATCTAGAGAACACACACACACACACAGCCTCACACAGTATCCTCATCTAGAGAACACACACACACACACACACACACACACACACACACACACACACACACACACACACACACACACACACACACACACACACACACACACACACACACACACACACACACACACACACACACACACACACACACAGCCTCATACAGTACAGTATCCTCCTCTAGAGAACACACACACACAGCCTCATACAGTATCCTCATCTAGAGAACACACACACCACACACACACAGCCTCACACAGTATCCTCATCTAGAGAACACACACACACAGCCTCACACAGTATTCTCATCTAGAGAACACACACACACAGTCACACAGTATCCTCATCTAGAGAACACACACACACACAGTATCCTCATCTAGAGAACACACACACACAGCCTCACACAGTATCCTCATCTAGAGAACACACACACAGCCTCACACAGTATCCTCATCTAGAGAACACACACACACAGTATCCTCATCTAGAGAACACACACACACAGTATCCTCATCTAGAGAACACACAGTCACACAGTATCCTCATCTAGAGAACACACACACACAGTATCCTCATCTAGAGAACACACACACACAGTATCCTCATCTAGAGAACACACACAGTATCCTCATTTAGAAAACACACACACACACAGTATCCTCATTTAGAAAACACACACACAGTATCCTCATCTAGAGAACACACACACACAGTATCCTCATTTAGAGAACACACACACACACAGTATCCTCATCTAGAGAACACACACACACAGCCTCACACAGTATCCTCATCTAGAGAACACACACACACAGCCTCACACAGTATCCTCATCTAGAGAATCTCCACTGGCTTCCAGTTGAAGCTCGCATCCGCTACAAGACCATGGTGCTTGCCTACGGAGCTGTGAGGGGAACGGCACCTCAGTACCTCCAGGCTCTGATCAGGCCCTACACCCAAACAAGGGCACTGCGTTCATCCACCTCTGGCCTGCTCGCCTCCCTACCACTGAGGAAGTACAGCTCCCGCTCAGCCCAGTCAAAACTGTTCGCTGCTCTGGCCCCCCAATGGTGGAACAAACTCCCTCACGACGCCAGGACAGCGGAGTCAATCACCACCTTCCGGAGAACCTGAAACCCCACCTCTTTAAGGAATACCTAGGATAGGATAAAGTAATCCTTCTCACCCCCCTTTAAGATTTAGATGCACTATTGTAAAGTGACTGTTCCACTGGATGTCATAAGGTGAATGCACCAATTTGTAAGTCGCTCTGGATAAGAGCGTCTGCTAAATGACTTAAATGTAATGTAAATGTAAATCTAGAGAACACACACACACAGCCTCATACAGTATCCTCCTCTAGAGAACACACACACACAGTATCCTCATCTAGAGAACACACACACACAGTATCCTCATCTAGAGAACACACACACACACACACACACACAGCCTCACACAGTATCCTCATCTAGAGAACACACACACACAGTATCCTCATCTAGAGAACACACACACACACAGTATCCTCATCTAGAGAACACACACACACAGCCTCACACAGTATCCTCATCTAGAGAACAAACACACACAGCCTCACACAGTATCCTCATCTAGAGAACACACACACACACACAGCCTCATACAGTATCATCCTCTAGAGAACACACACACACAGCCTCATACGGTATCCTCATCTAGAGAACACACACACACACAGTATCCTCATCTAGAGAACACACACACACAGTATCCTCATCTAGAGAACACACACACAGCCTCACACAGTATCCTCATCTAGAGAACACACACACAGCCTCACACAGTATCCTCATCTAGAGAACACACACACAGCCTCACACAGTATCCTCATCTAGAGAACACACACACAGCCTCACACAGTATCCTCATCTAGAGAACACACACACACACAGCCTCATACAGTATCATCCTCTAGAGAACACACACACACAGCCTCACACAGTATCCTCATCTAGAGAACACACACACACAGTATCCTCATCTAGAGAACACACACACACAGCCTCCCACAGTATCCTCATCTAGAGAACACACACACACAGCCTCCCACAGTATCCTCCTCTAGAGAACACACACACACAGCCACACAGCCTCCCACAGTATCCTCCTCTTCAACACATTATATAACAGAACCACACAGTATCCTCCTCTTCAACACATTATATAACAGAACCACACATCTAGATAACACTTTTCATAGTGCCAGGTGGCCCAAAGTTCATAATGAGTTTACAACTTAATGATAAACTCAGAGCACACAAACAAACACTCCATAATAACTCTCAACTCTAACAGTTCTAGAATGCTCAACTCTAACAGTTCTAGAACGCTCAACTCTAACAGTTCTAGAAGGCTCAACTCTAACAGTTCTAGAACGCTCAACTCTAACAGTTCTGGAACGCTCAGCTATACAGTTCTGGAACTCTCGCTGTGAGGGTTCAGACAGAGCTCAGTGATTAGCTGACCTGGTACCAGAAGGAGGTGACGTAGTCGGCCTTCTGTCCCTGACCTCCGACCCCTCCCTCCAGACCCTGGGTCAAATGGTCCAGCTCCTCCACCACCCTCTGGTACTGAGTTGACTGTCTGTAGCTCACAGCCAGAAGGTTGCTGTTGTCACAGTTCTCCTTATCATCTAGGGAGGAGAGGTTAGGGTCAGCAGAGGTTAGCGTCTGTAGGGGTGTGTGTGTGTGTGTGTGTGTGTGTGTGTATGTGTATGTGTGTGTGTACCATAGTTAAATGAAGTGATGTCTAGTGTAGACTGAGCCTCTCCGTTAGTGACGTCCAAGAAGAAGTCAGAGGGGTTGTTGAACGGCTCACAGTGATACCCTACAACACAACAACAACAACAACATCAACAACAGTGATACCCTGCAACACAACAACAACAACAACATCAACAACAGTGATACCCTGCAACACAACACAACAACAACAGTGATACCCTGCAACACAACAACAGCAACAACAACAACAGTGATACCCTACAACACAACAACAACAACAGTGATACCCTGCAACACAACAACAACAGTGATACCCTGCAACACAACAACAACAACAACAGTGATACCCTGCAACACAACAACAACAACAACAACAGTGATACCCTGCAACACAACAACAACAACAACAGTGATACCCTGCAACACAACAACAACAACAACAGTGATACCCTGCAACACAACAACAACAACAGTGATACCCTGCAACAACAACAACAACAACAGTGATACCCTACAACACAACAACAACAACAACAGTGATACCCTACAACACAACAACAACAACAACAGTGATACCCTACAACACAACAACAACAACAACAACAACAACAGTGATACCCTACAACACAACAACAACAACAACAACAGTGATACCCTACAACACAACAACAACAACAACAGTGATACCCTGCAACACAACACAACAACATCAACAACAGTGATACCCTACAACACAACAACAACAACAACAGTGATACCCTGCAACACAACAACAACAACAGTGATACCCTGCAACAACAACAACAACAACAGTGATACCCTACAACACAACAACAACAACAACAGTGATACCCTACAACACAACAACAACAACAACAGTGATACCCTGCAACACAACAACAACAACAACAACAACAGTGATACCCTGCAACACAACAACAACAACAGTGATACCCTGCAACACAACAACAACAGTGATACTCTGCAACACAACAACAACAACAACAACAGTGATACCCTGCAACACAACAACAACAGCAACAACAACAGTGATACCCTACAACACAACAACAAAAACAACAACAACAACAACAGTGATACCCTGCAACACAACAACAACAACAGTGATACCCTACAACACAACAACAACAACAACAGTGATACCCTACAACACAACAACAACAACAGTGATACCCTGCAACACAACAACAACAACAACATCAACAACAACAACAACAGTGATACCCTGCAACACAACAACAACAGTGATACCCTGTAACACAACAACAACATCAACAACAGTGATACGCTGCAACACAACAACAACAGTGATACCCTACAACACAACAACAACAACAACAACAGTGATACCCTACAACACAACAACAACAACAACAACAGTGATACCCTGCAACACAACAACAACAACAACATCAACAACAACAACAACAGTGATACCCACCCACCCTCCCTCCCTCCTCTCCTCACCCAAGTCAGTGAAGTAGCTCAGGGCCTTCCCAGCAGCTCCAGTGTACACTACCTCCTCCCTCTCTCTCCTTCACTCTCTCCCTCCCGCCCTCCCTCCCCTCTCCTCCCTTCCTCCATGTCTTACCCAAGTCAGTGAAGTAGCTCAGGGCCTTCCCAGCAGCTCCAGCGTACCTCACCTCTCCTCCCTCCCTCCCTCCCTCCCTCCCTTACCCAAGTCAGTAAAGTAGCTCAGGGCCTTCCCAGCAGCTCCAGCGTACACCAACTCTCCTCGGTGCATCAGGGTCAGGTGGTCAAAGCGGCTGAAGATTGAGTAACGAGGCTGATGGATGGAGAACACGATAGTCTTACCGCTTCTAGACAGCCTGGGACACACACACACAGAGAGAGAGAGACACAGAGAGAGTCAGACACAGAGAGAGAGACAGTCAGACACAGAGAGAGTCAGACACAGAGAGAGAGAGAGAGAGAGAGAGAGAGAGAGAGAGAGAGAGAGAGAGTCAGACACACAGACATACAGACAGACAGACAGACAGACAGACAGACAGACAGACAGACAGACAGACAGACAGACAGAGAGAGTCAGACACACACAGAGAGAGAGAGAGAGAGAGAGAGAGAGAGAGAGAGAGACACACAGAGAGAGAGAGAGAGAGAGTCAGACACACACACAGACAGAGAGAGAGACAGAGTGTCAGACACAGACACACAGAGAGAGAGTCAGACACACACACACACACAGAGAGAGAGTCAGACACAGAGAGAGAGAGAGTCAGACACACAGAGAGAGAGAGTCAGACACACAGAGAGAGAGATTCAGACACAGAGAGAGAGTCAGCCACACAGAGAGAGAGAGTCAGACACAGAGAGAGAGAGAGAGTCAGACACAGAGAGAGAGAGTCAGACACAGAGAGAGAGAGTCAGACACACACAGAGAGAGAGACACAGAGAGAGAGTCAGACACACACACACACACAGAGAGAGAGTCAGACACACACACGGAGCGAGAGAGAGTCAGACACACAGAGAGAGAGTCAGACACACACACGGAGCGAGAGAGAGTCAGACACACAGAGAGAGAGTCAGACACACAGAGAGAGAGAGACAGAGAGAGAGAGTCAGACACACACACGGAGTGAGAGAGAGTCAGACACAAAGAGAGAGAGAGAGAGAGAGAGAGAGAGAGAGAGAGAGAGAGAGTCAGACACACAGAGAGAGAGATTCAGACACAGAGAGAGAGAGAGTCAGCCACACAGAGAGAGAGTCAGCCACACAGAGAGAGAGAGAGTCAGACACACAGAGAGAGAGAGAGTCAGACACACAGAGAGAGAGAGAGTCAGACACACAGAGAGAGAGAGAGTCAGACACACAGAGAGAGAGAGTCAGACACACAGAGAGAGAGAGAGTCAGACACAGAGAGAGAGAGAGTCAGACACAGAGAGAGAGAGAGAGTCAGACACAAAGAGAGAGAGAGAGTCAGACACAGAGAGAGAGAGAGTCAGACACAAAGAGAGAGAGAGAGTCAGACACACAGAGAGAGAGAGATTCAGACACAGAGAGAGAGAGAGTCAGACACACAGAGAGAGAGAGTCAGACACACAGAGAGAGAAAGAGAGAGACAGACACAGAGAGAGAGGGAGAGAGAGAGACAGACACAGAGAGAGACACACGTGGGTGAGTTTGAGTGTCTGTCTGTCTGTCTGTCTGTCTGTCTGTCTGTCTGTCTGTCTGTCTGTCTGTCTGTCTGTCTGTCTGTCTGTCTGTCTGTCTGTCTGTCTGTCTGTCTGTCTGTCTGTCTGTCTGTCTGTACCTATGCAGTAGGTTGATGATGTGGTCTGTCTGTCTGTACCTATGCAGTAGGTTGATGATGTGGTCTGTCTGTACCTATGCAGTAGGTTGACGATGTGGTCTGTCTGTACCTATGCAGTAGGTTGGTGATGTGGTCTGTCTGTACCTATGCAGTAGGTTGGTGATGTGGTCTGTCTGTACCTATGCAGTAGGTTGGTGATGTGGTCTGTCTGTACCTATGCAGTAGGTTGGTGATGTGGTCTGTCTGTCTGTACCTATGCAGTAGGTTGGTGATGTGGTCTGTCTGTCTGTACCTATGCAGTAGGTTGGTGATGTGGTCTGTCTGTCTGTACCTATGCAGTAGGTTGATGATGTGGTCTGTCGGTCTGTCTGTCTGTCTGTCTGTCTGTCTGTCTGTCTGTCTGTCTGTCTGTCTGTCTGTCTGTCTGTCTGTCTGTCTGTCTGTACCTATGCAGTAGGTTGATGATGTGGTCTGTCTGTACCTATGCAGTAGGTTGGTGATGTGGTCTGTCTGTACCTATGCAGTAGGTTGGTGATGTGGTCTGTCTGTACCTATGCAGTAGGTTGGTGATGTGGTCTGTCTGTACCTATGCAGTAGGTTGGTGATGTGGTCTGTCTGTCTGTACCTATGCAGTAGGTTGGTGATGTGGTCTGTCTGTCTGTACCTATGCAGTAGGTTGACGATGTGGTCTGTCTGTACCTATGCAGTAGGTTGGTGATGTGGTCTGTCTGTACCTATGCAGTAGGTTGATGATGTGGTCTGTCTGTACCTATGCAGTAGGTTGGTGATGTGGTCTGTCTGTACCAATGCAGTAGGTTGGTGATGTGGTCTGTCTGTACCTATGCAGTAGGTTGATGATGTGGTCTGTCTGTACCTATGCAGTAGGTTGGTGATGTGGTCTGTCTGTCTGTACCTATGCAGTAGGTTGACGATGTGGTTTGTCTGTACCTATGCAGTAGGTTGATGATGTGGTCTGTCTGTACCTATGCAGTAGGTTGGTGATGTGGTCTGTCTGTCTGTACCTATGCAGTAGGTTGACGATGTGGTCTGTCTGTACCTATGCAGTAGGTTGATGATGTGGTCTGTCTGTCTGTACCTATGCAGTAGGTTGATGTGGTCTTTCTGTACCTATGCAGTAGGTTGATGTGGTCTTTCTGTACCTATGCAGTAGGTTGGTGATGTGGTCTGTCTGTACCTATGCAGTAGGTTGGTGATGTGGTCTGTCTGTACCTATGCAGTAGGTTGATGTGGTCTTTCTGTACCTATGCAGTAGGTTGATGTGGTCTGTCTGTACCTATGCAGTAGGTTGGTGATGTGGTCTGTCTGTCTGTACCTATGCAGTAGGTTGACGATGTGGTCTGTCTGTACCTATGCAGTAGGTTGATGATGTGGTCTGTCTGTACCTATGCAGTAGGTTGACGATGTGGTCTGTCTGTCTGTACCTATGCAGTAGGTTGATGATGTGGTCTGTCTGTCTGTACCTATGCAGTAGGTTGGTGATGTGGTCTGTCTGTCTGTACCTATGCAGTAGGTTGATGATGTGGTCTGTCTGTACCTATGCAGTAGGTTGGTGATGTGGTCTGTCTGTCTGTACCTATGCAGTAGGTTGATGATGTGGTCTGTCTGTCTGTACCTATGCAGTAGGTTGATGTGGTCTGTCTGTACCTATGCAGTAGGTTGATGTGGTCTGTCTGTACCTATGCAGTAGGTTGATGTGGTCTGTCTGTACCTATGCAGTAGGTTGATGATGTGGTCTGTCTGTACCTATGCAGTAGGTTGATGATGTGGTCTGTCTGTACCTATGCAGTAGGTTGACGATGTGGTCTGTCTGTACCTATGCAGTAGGTTGATGATGTGGTCTGTCTGTACCTATGCAGTAGGTTGACAATGTGGTCTGTCTGTACCTATGCAGTAGGTTGATGATGTGGTCTGTCTGTCTGTACCTATGCAGTAGGTTGATGATGTGGTCTGTCTGTACCTATGCAGTAGGTTGACGATGTGGTCTGTCTGTACCTATGCAGTAGGTTGATGATGTGGTCTGTCTGTACCTATGCAGTAGGTTGGTGATGTGGTCTGTCTGTACCTATGCAGTAGGTTGGTGATGTGGTCTGTCTGTACCTATGCAGTAGGTTGATGATGTGGTCTGTCTGTACCTATGCAGTAGGTTGGTGATGTGGTCTGTCTGTACCTATGCAGTAGGTTGGTGATGTGGTCTGTCTGTACCTATGCAGTAGGTTGATGATGTGGTCTGTCTGTACCTATGCAGTAGGTTGATGATGTGGTCTGTCTGTACCTATGCAGTAGGTTGACGATGTGGTCTGTCTGTCTGTACCTATGCAGTAGGTTGATGATGTGGTCTGTCTGTACCAATGCAGTAGGTTGATGATGTGGTCTGTCTGTACCAATGCAGTAGGTTGGTGATGTGGTCTGTCTGTACCTATGCAGTAGGTTGATGATGTGGTCTGTCTGTACCAATGCAGTAGGTTGATGATGTGGTCTGTCTGTACCAATGCAGTAGGTTGGTGATGTGGTCTGTCTGTACCTATGCAGTAGGTTGATGATGTGGTCTGTCTGTCTGTACCTATGCAGTAGGTTGATGATGTGGTCTGTCTGTACCTATGCAGTAGGTTGATGATGTGGTCTGTCTGTCTGTACCTATGCAGTAGGTTGATGTGGTCTGTCTGTACCTATGCAGTAGGTTAGTGATGTGGTCTGTCTGTACCTATGCAGTAGGTTGGTGATGTGGTCTGTCTGTACCTATGCAGTAGGTTGATGATGTGGTCTGTCTGTACCTATGCAGTAGGTTGACGATGTGGTCTGTCTGTCTGTACCTATGCAGTAGGTTGATGATGTGGTCTGTCTGTACCTATGCAGTAGGTTGACGACGTGGTCTGTCTGTACCTATGCAGTAGGTTGATGATGTGGTCTGTCTGTACCTATGCAGTAGGTTGGTGATGTGGTCTGTCTGTACCTATGCAGTAGGTTGATGATGTGGTCTGTCTGTACCTATGCAGTAGGTTGATGTGGTCTGTCTGTACCTATGCAGTAGGTTGATGTGGTCTGTCTGTACCTATGCAGTAGGTTGATGATGTGGTCTGTCTGTACCTATGCAGTAGGTTGACGATGTGGTCTGTCTGTACCTATGCAGTAGGTTGATGATGTGGTCTGTCTGTACCTATGCAGTAGGTTGACGATGTGGTCTGTCTGTACCTATGCAGTAGGTTGATGATGTGGTCTGTCTGTACCTATGCAGTAGGTTGATGTGGTCTGTCTGTACCTATGCAGTAGGTTGATGATGTGGTCTGTCTGTACCTATGCAGTAGGTTGACGATGTGGTCTGTCTGTACCTATGCAGTAGGTTGATGATGTGGTCTGTCTGTACAGTAGGTTGGTGATGTGGTCTGTCTGTACAGTAGGTTGGTGATGTGGTCTGTCTGTACCTATGCAGTAGGTTGGTGATGTGGTCTGTCTGTACCTATGCAGTAGGTTGGTGATGTGGTCTGTCTGTACCTATGCAGTAGGTTGGTGATGTGGTCTGTCTGTACAGTAGGTTGATGATGTGGTCTGTCTGTACCTATGCAGTAGGTTGGTGATGTGGTCTGTCTGTACAGTAGGTTGGTGATGTGGTCTGTCTGTACAGTAGGTTGGTGATGTGGTCTGTCTGTACCTATGCAGTAGGTTGACGATGTGGTCTGTCTGTACCTATGCAGTAGGTTGACGATGTGGTCTGTCTGTAGCTATGCAGTAGGTTGACGATGTGGTCTGTCTGTCTGTACCTATGCAGTAGGTTGATGATGTGGTCTGTCTGTCTGTACCTATGCAGTAGGTTGGTGATGTGGTCTGTCTGTACCTATGCAGTAGGTTGGTGATGTGGTCTGTCTGTACCTATGCAGTAGGTTGGTCATGTGGTCTGTCTGTACCTATGCAGTAGGTTGGTGATGTGGTCTGTCTGTACCTATGCAGTAGGTTGACGATGTGGTCTGTCTGTCTGTACCTATGCAGTAGGTTGATGATGTGGTCTGTCTGTACCTATGCAGTAGGTTGGTGATGTGGTCTGTCTGTCTGTACCTATGCAGTAGGTTGACGATGTGGTCTGTCTGTACCTATGCAGTAGGTTGACGATGTGGTCTGTCTGTCTGTACCTATGCAGTAGGTTGATGATGTGGTTAGCAGTGTTCGAGTCCAGACCAGTTGTGGGTTCATCCAGGAACAGAAGACGAGGAGAAGTAATGAGCTCCATACCGATGCTGCACCTCTTCCTCTCTCCCCCAGACACACCACGCAGGAACTCTGTTCCTATCTACAGAGAGTGGCAGAAACAGAGAGAGAGACAGAGCGAGAGACAGAGAGACAGAGAGAGAGAGAGAGACAGACAGAGAGACAGACAGACAGACAGACAGACAGACAGACAGACAGACAGACAGACAGACAGACAGACAGACAGACAGACAGACAGACAGACAGAGAGAGACAGACAGAGAGACAGAGAAAGAGAAGGGGAGAGAGAGAGAGAGAGACAGAGAGACAGAGAAAGAGAAGGGGAGAGAGAGAGAGAGAGACAGAGAAAGAGAAGGGGAGAGAGAGAGAGACAGACAGAGACAGAGAGAGAGTGAGTGTGTGTTTGGTGAGTAACTTTCTCCAGAACATGACCCTCCTAAAGCCTTTAGTTCAACCAGACCAGACCTCTGCAGGTGTGTATAGCTGACCTTGGTGTGGGCACAGTCCTGTAGACCCAGGTCCTCTATGATGCTGTCCACTCTCTGCTGTTTGTCAGCTGTAGAATAATGTCGAGGGTCTAGTCTCAGGTTCACACTGAACAACAAGTTCTCTCTCACTGACAGAGTTCCCATCAATATATCATCCTAGAGGGGATAGAGAGATAGAGGTAAAAGAGATAGAGGTAAAAGAGATAGAGGTAGAGAGAGAGATAGAGAGGTAGAGAGAGAGAGAGAGAGAGGTAGAGAGAGAGAGAGAGAGAGAGAGAGAGAGAGAGAGAGAGAGAGAGAGGTAGAGAGAGAGAGAGAGAGAGAGAGGAGAGAGAGAGAGAGAGAGAGAGGTAGAGAGAGAGAGAGAGAGGTAGAGAGAGAGAGAGAGAGGTAGAGAGAGAGAGAGGTAGAGAGAGAGAGCGAGAGAGTGGACAGACAGACAGACAGACAGACAGACAGACAGACAGACAGACAGACAGACAGACAGACAGACAGACAGACAGACAGACAGACAGACAGACAGACAGACAGACAGACAGACAGACAGACAGACAGACAGACAGACAGACAGACAGACAGACAGACAGACAGAGCATTTTGTTACGTTGGATATTCAAATCAGATCTGATATTATATTGGGTATAAAAATGATTGATCTGATATTATATTGGATATAAAAATGATTGATCTGATATTATATTGGATATAAAAATGATTGATCTGATATTATATTGGGTATAAAAATGATTGATCTGATATTATATTGGGTATAAAAATGATTGATCTGATATTATATTGGGTATAAAAATGATTGATCTGATATTATATTGGTTATTAAAATGATTGATCTGATATTATATTGGGTATAAAAATGATTGATCTGATATTATATTGGATATAAAAATGATTGATCTGATATTATATTGGATATAAAAATGATTGATCTGATATTATATTGGGTATAAAAATGATTGATCTGATACTATATTGGTTATTAAAATGATTGATCTGATATTATATTGGTTATTAAAATGATTGATCTGATATTATATTGGTTATTAAAATGATTGATCTGATATTATATTGGTTATTGGTGATGCCATGTCTCATCATCAGATCATCATTTTAACCAGTCTGTCAACACCATAGTGAAGGTTTTTAGAAAAGGTAGACAACACACACCCTCCCTCACCTGCACCACGTAGGCAGATATGAGTCGGAGGTCAGAGTCCACCATCTTCCCATCGATCAGAACCTGACCAAACTTCAACCCTGCTGGGTCCTTACGACCTGCTATCACATCCAGGAGACTAGGGAGAGAGGAGAGGAGAGGAGAGGAGAGGACAAAGAGGAGAGGATAAGAGAAGAGAAGAGAAGAGAAGAGAAGAGAAGAGAAGAGAAGAGAAGAGAGGAGAAGAGAGGAGAGGAGAGGAGGAGAGGAGAGGATAGGAGAGGAGAGGAGAGGAGAGGAGAGGAGAAGAGGAGAGGAGAGGAGAGGAGAGGAGAGGACAAGAGGAGAGGAGAGGAGAGGAGATGAGAGGAGAGGGCAGAGAGGAGAGGAGAGGAGAGGACAAGAGGAGAGGAGAGGAGAGGAGAGGAGAGGAGAGGAGAGGAGAGGAGAGGAGAGGAGAGGAGAGGAGAGGAGGAGAGGAGAAGAGAAGAGAAGAGAGGAGAGGAGAGGACAAGAGGAGAGGACAAGAGGAGAGGATAAGAGGAGAGGAGAGGAGAGGAGAGGAGAGGAGAGGAGAGGAGAGGAGAGGAGAGGAGAGGAGAGGAGAGGAGAGGAGAGGAGAGGAGAGGAGAGGACAAGAGGAGAGGACAAGAGGAGAGGATAAGAGGAGAGGACAAGAGGAGAGGAGAGGAGAGGAGAGGAGAGGAGAGGAGAGGAGAGGAGAGGAGAGGAGAGGAGAGGGAGAGGAGAAGAGGAGAGGAGAGGACAAGAGGAGAGAATAAGAGGAGAGGAGAGGACAAGAGGAGAGGAGAGGAGAGGAGAGGAGAGGAGAGGAGAGGAGAGGAGAGGAGAGGAGAGGAGAGGAGAGGGAGGAGAGGAGAGGAGAGGAGAGGAGAGGATAAGAGGAGAGGAGAGGATAAGAGGAGAGGATAAGAGGAGAGGAGAGGACAAGAGAGGACAAGAGAGGACAAGAGAGGACGAGAGGAGAGGACAAGAGAGGACAAGAGGAGAGGATAAAAGGAGAGGACAAGAGAAGAGGACAAGAGAAGAGGACAAGAGGAGAGGAGAGGAGAGGATAGGAGGGTGTGTGTGTATGTCTTACGATGTTTTTCCACTTCCTGTTGGCCCCATGATGGCGTTCATCCCTGGTCTCATGATGCCGCTGGAAAAGCCCATCAGAAAAGAACATGACACAGAATCACCAATCAGAAATTACCATGACATAGAACCAACCAATCAAAAGTGACCATGCCATAAAATGACCAATCAAGAGCAACTACCATTACAAAAGCATAACCAATGACTTGTGCTCAGGAACTTGTTAGCCTACAGAGATAAAGCCTGGGTGTTAAGCACTGAGAGAGAGCATAGTGAGGTCTAGGAAGAAGTATAGTGTGTTGTGAACTACTGGACTACGGACTAGTAAAGCACTGAGAGGAATTTACCGGATAACATCAGGTCAAGGGGAGTGGTCAACACCAGGTCAAGGGGAGTGGTCAACACCAGGTCAAGGGGAGTGGTCAACACCAGATAACATCAGGTCAAGGGGAGTGGTCAACACCAGGTCAAGGGGAGTGGTCAACACCAGGTCAAGGGGAGTGGTCAACACCAGATAACATCAGGTCAAGGGGAGTGGTCAACATCAGGTCAAGGGGAGTGGTCAACACCAGATAACATCAGGTCAAGGGGAGTAGAAGGTCTGACTGGACAACAACGGTCACTACAACATTTATTTTTTTAAACATTATTTAACGAGGCAAGTCAGTTAAGAACTAATTCTAATTTTCAATGACGGCCGGGGAACAGTGGGGTAACTGCCTGGAAGGAGCAGAACGACAGATCTAAGGTCTTAGTAAGAACAGTGGGTTAACTGCCTGTTCAGGGGCAGAACGACAGATCTAAGGTCTTAGTAAGAACAGTGGGTTAACTGCCTGTTCAGGGGCAGAACGACAGATCTAAGGTCTTACTAAGAACAGTGGGTTAACTGCCTGTTCAGGAGCAGAACGACAGATTCAGGTGCCTGTTTTGTACCTTGTCGTCGGCTCGGGGATTCAAGCTTGTAACCTTTCGCTTACTAGTCCAAACACTCTAACCACAAGGCTACCTGCGACCTCAAACATCACTACAACATCACCACAACATCATCACTACAACATCACTACATCATCACTACATCCAGTCACTACATCATCACTACATCATCACTACATAATCACTACAACATCACTACATCATCACTACATCATCACTACATCCAGTCACTACAACATCACTACAACATCACTACATCATCACTACATCATCACTACATCATCACTACAACATCACTACATCCAGTCACTACAACATCACTACATCCAGTCACTACAACATCACTACATCATCACTACATCCAGTCACTACATCATCACTACATCCAGTCACTACATCATCACTACATCCAGTCACTACATCCAGTCACTACATCCGGTCACTACATCATCACTACATCCAATCACTACATCCAGTCACTACATCATCACTAAATCATCACTACATCCAGTCACTACATCATCACTACATCCAGTCACTACAACATCACTACAACATCACTACATCTAGTCACTACATCATCACTACATCCAGTCACTACATCATCACTACATCCAGTCACTACAATATCACTACATCATCACTACATCCAGTCACTACATCATCACTACATCCAGTCACTACAACATCACTACATCCAGTCACTACATCCAGTCACTACAACATCACTACAACATCACTACAACATCACTACATCATCACTACATCCAGTCACTACATCATCACTACATCCAGTCACTACATCATCACTACATCCAGTCACTACATCATCACTACATCATCACTACATCATCACTACATCATCACTACATCCAGTCACTACATCATCAAAGGTCTCAAATAACACCAGAAAAAGTCGCTAAATTTGTCACTTGTCGCAACTTGCAGGCTTGTTTTCAAATTGCTGTGCGTTTTGTTGCCAACCTATTTTGCTACCTGACAACTTTACGGGTTTCACTTTTTAATTACCGTTCATATATTTATTTTTTCCTCGACTTTTTCACTCCGGACGCTTTATCTGGACACGATTCGTCAGGACCTCCAACAGCCGAAGCTAAGTAGTAACATTAACATGATGCCTTCTAATTGCAGCCGCTGTGCTCGCCTTACGGCGAGGATAGCTGTACTGCAAGCCCAGCTTCAGACGCAATCGTTAGGCAAGGGTAATTTCAGTGTAGGAAAGGATGAAACAGCGTCTGTGCCACCAGTAAGTACAGATAGTAGTATAAATCCCCTGGCACAGTCCCCGCAGCCGGACAACTTTCTCACGGTTTCTGGAAGGAAATGCTGTAGGAACGCTCAACCGGTGTCGCTCATTCAGCAGACAGAAACTTTCAACCGGTTCTCCCCATTAAGCAGCGGGTCGGTGTCAGAGGCCGAGTCTTCTCTGGTCTCTACTCCTCCCGTTACGGGGTCTGAGACGCCGAAGCTTCCCACCATTAGCTCTGACAAATTGAAAACTCTAGTCATTGGCGACTCCATTACCCGCAGTATTAGACTTAAAGCGAATCATCCAGCGATCATACACTGTTTACCCGGGGCAGGGCTACCGACGTTAAGGCTAATCTGAAGATGGTGCTGGCTAAAGCTAAAACTGGCGAGTGTAGAGAGTATAGAGATATTGTTACACGTCGGCACCAACGATGTTAGGATGAAACAGTCAGAGATCACCAAGCGCAACATAGCTTCTGCGTGCATATCAGCTAAAAAGATGTGTCGGCATCGAGTAATTGTCTCTGGCCCCCTCCCAGTTAGGGGGAGTGATGAGCTCTACAGCAGAGTCTCACAACTCAATCGCTGGTTGAAAACTGTTTTCTGCCCCTCCCAAAAGATAGAATTTGTAGATAATTGGCCCTCTTTCTGGGACTCGCCCACAAACAGGACCAAGCCTGACCTGCTGAGGAGTGACGGACTCCATCCTAGCTGGAGGGGTGCTCTCATCTTATCTGCCAACATAGACAGGGCTCTAACTCCTCTAGCTCCACAATGAAATAGGGTGCAGGCCAGGCAGCAGGCTATTAGCCAGCCTGCCAGCATAGTGGAGTCTGCCACTAGCATAGTTAGTGTAGTCAGCTCAGCTATCACCATTGAGACCGTGTCTGTGCCTCGACCTGGGTTGGGCAAAACTAAACATGGCGGTGTTCGCCTTAGCAATCTCACTAGGATAAAGACCACCTCCATTCCTGTCATTACTGAAAGAGATCATGATACCTCACATCTCAAAATAGGGCTACTTAATGTTAGATCCCTTACTTCAAAGGCAATTATAGTCAATGAACTAATCACTGATCATAATCTTGATGTGATTGGCCTGACTGAAACATGGCTTAAGCCTGATGAATTTACTGTGTTAAATGAGGCCTCACCTCCTGGCTACACTAGTGACCATATCCCCGTGCATCCCGCAAAGGCGGAGGTGTTGCTAACATTTACGATAGCAAATTTCAATTTACAAAAAAAAAATGACGTTTTCGTCTTTTGAGCTTCTAGTCATGAAATCTATGCAGCCTACTCAATCACTTTTTATAGCTACTGTTTACAGGCCTCCTGGGCCATATACAGCGTTTCTCACTGAGTTCCTGAATTCCTATCAGACCTTGTAGTCATTGCAGATAATATTCTAATCTTTGGTGACTTTAATATTCACATGGAAAAGTCCACAGACCCACTCCAAAAGGCTTTTGGAGCCATCATCGACTCAGTGGGTTTTGTCCAACATGTCTCTGGACCCACTCACTCTCACAGTCATACGCTGGACCTAGTTTTGTCCCATGGAATAAATGTTGTGGATCTTAATGTTTTTCCTCATAATCCTGGACTATCAGACCACCATTTTATTACGTTTGCAATTGCAACAAATAATCTGCTCAGACCCCAACCAAGGAACATCAAAAGTCGTGCTATAAATTCACAGACAACACAAAGATTCCTTGATGCCCTTCCAGACTCCCTCTGCCTACCCAAGGACGCCAGAGGACAAAAATCCGTTAACCACCTAACTGAGGATCTCAATTTAACCTTGCGCAATACCCTAGATGCAGTTGCACCCCTAAAAACTAAAAAAATGTCTCATAAGAAACTAGCTCCATGGTACACAGAAAATACCCGAGCTCTGAAGCAAGCTTCCAGAAAATTGGAACGGAAATGGCGCCACACCAAACTGGAAGTCTTCCGACTAGCTTGGAAGGATGGTACCGTGCAGTACCGAAGAGCCCTTACTGCTGCTCGATCGTCCTATTTTTCTAACTTAATTGAGGAAAATAAGAACAATCCGAAATTCCTTTTTGATACTGTGGCAAAGCTAACTAAAAAGCAGCATTCCCCAAGAGAGGATGACTTGCACTTTAGCAGTGATAAATTCATGAACTTCTTTGAGGAAAAGATTATGATTATTAGAAAGCAAATTACGGACTCCTCTTTAAACCTGCGTATTCCTCCAAACCTCAGTTGTCCTGAGTCTGCACAACTCTGCCAGGACCTAGGATCAAGAGAGACGCTCAAGTGTTTTAGTACTATATCTCTTGACACAATGATGAAAATAATCATGGCCTCTAAACCTTCAAGCTGTATACTGGACCCTATTCCAACTAAACTACTGAAAGAGCTGCTTCCTGTGCTTGGCCCTCCTATGTTGAACATAATAAACGGCTCTCTATCCACTGGATGTGTACCAAACTCACTAAAAGTGGCAGTAATAAAGCCTCTCTTGAAAAAGCCAAACCTTGACCCAGAAAATATAAAAACTATCGGCCTATATCGAATCTTCCATTCCTCTCAAAGATTTTAGAGAAGGCTGTTGCGCAGCAACTCACTGCCTTCCTGAAGACAAACAATGTATACGAAATGCTTCAGTCTGGTTTTAGACCCCATCATAGCACTGAGACGGCACTTGTGAAGGTGGTAAATGACATTTTGATGGCATCGGACCGAGGCTCTGCATCTGTCCTCGTGCTCCTAGACCTTAGTGCTGCTTTTGATACCATCGATCACCACATTCTTTTGGAGAGATTGGAAACCCAAATTGGTCTACACGGACATGTTCTGGCCTGGTTTAGGTCTTATCTGTCGGAAAGATATCAGTTTGTCTCTGTGAATGGTTTGTCCTCTGACAAATCAACTGTACATTTCGGTGTTCCTCAAGGTTCTGTTTTAGGACCACTATTGTTTTCACTATATATTTTACCTCTTGGGGATGTTATTCGAAAACATAATGTAAACTTCCACTGCTATGCGGATGACACACAGCTGTACATTTCAATGAAACATGGTGAAGCACCAAAATTGCCCTCGCTAGAAGCATGTGTTTCAGACATAAGGAAGTGGATGGCTGCAAACTTTCTACTATTAAACTCGGACAAAACAGAGATGCTTGTTCTAGGTCCCAAGAAACAAAGAGATCTTCTGTTGAATCTGACAATTAATCTTAATGGTTGTACAGTCGTCTCAAATAAAACTGTGAAGGACCTCGGCGTTACTCTGGACCCTGATCTCTCTTTTGAAGAACATATCAAGACCATTTCGAGGACAGCTTTTTTCCATCTACGTAACATTGCAAAAATCAGAAACTTTCTGTCCAAAAATGATGCAGAAAAATGAATCCATGCTTTTGTCACTTCTAGGTTAGACTACTGCAATGCTCTATTTTCCGGCTACCCGGATAAAGCACTAAATAAACTTCAGTTAGTGCTAAATACGGCTGCTAGAATCCTGACTAGAACCAAAAAATTTGATCATATTACTCCAGTGCTAGCCTCTCTACACTGGCTTCCTGTCAAAGCAAGGGCTGATTTCAAGGTTTTACTGCTAACCTACAAAGCATTACATGGGCTTGCTCCTACCTACCTCTCTGATTTGGTCCTGCCGTACATACCTATACGTACGCTACGGTCACAAGACGCAGGCCTCCTAATTGTCCCTAGAATTTCTAAGCAAACAGCTGGAGGCAGGGCTTTCTCCTATAGAGCTCCATTTTTATGGAACGGTCTGCCTACCCATGTCAGAGACGCAAACTCGGTCTCAACCTTTAAGTCTTTACTGAAGACTCATCTCTTCAGTGGGTCATATGATTGAGTGTAGTCTGGCCCAGGAGTGGGAAGGTGAACGGAAAGGCTCTGGAGCAACGAACCGCCCTTGCTGTCTCTGCCTGGCCGGTTCCCCTTTTTCCACTGGGATTCTCTGCCTCTAACCCTGTTACGGGGGCTGAGTCACTGGCTTGCTGGGGCTCTCTCGTGCCGTCCCTGGGGGGGATGCGTCACCTGGGGGGTTGATTCACTGTTGTGGTCGGCCTGTCTGGGTTCCCCCTTGGGTTGTACCGTGTCGGAGATCTTTGTGGGCTATACTCGGCCTTGTCTCAGGATGGTAAGTTGGTGGTTGAAGATTTCCCTCTAGTGGTGTGCGGGCTGTGCTTTGGCAAAGTGGGTGGGGTTATATCCTTCCTGTTTGGCCCTGTCCGGGGTGTCCTCGGATGGGGCCACAGTGTCTCCTGACCCCTCCTGTCTCAGCCTCCAGTATTTATGCTGCAGTAGTTTATGTGTCGGGGGGGCTAGGGTCAGTTTGTTTATCTGGAGTACTTCTCCTGTCCTATTCGGTGTCCTGTGTAAATCTAAGTGTGCGTTCTCTAATTCTCTCCTTCTCTCTTTCTTTCTCTCTCTCGGAGGACCTGAGCCCTAGAACCATGCCCCAGGACTACCTGACATGATGACTCCTTGCTGTCCCCAGTCCACCTGGCCATGCTGCTGCTCCAGTTTCAACTGGCCTGGGCCCTAGGACCATGTCCCAGGACTACCTGACATGAGGACTCCTTGCTGTCCCCAGTCCACCTGGCCATGCTCCTGCTCCAGTTTCAACTGTTCTGCCTTACTATTATTCAACCATGCTGGTCATTTATGAACATTTGAACATCTTGGCCACGTTCTGTTATAATCTCCACCCGGCACAGCCAGAAGAGGACTGGCCACCCCACATATGCTCTCTCTAATTCTCTCTTTCTTTCTCTCTCTCGGAGGACCTGAGCCCTAGGACCGTGCCCCAGGACTACCTGACATGATGGCTCCTTGCTGTCCCCAGTCCACCTGACTGTGCTGCTGCTCCAGTTTCAACTGTTCTGCCTTATTATTATTTGACCATGCTGGTCATTTATGAACATTTGAACATCTTGGTCATGTTCTGTTATAATCTCTACCCGGCACAGCCAGAAGAGGACTGGCCACCCCACATAGCCCGGTTCCTCTCTAGGTTTCTTCCTAGGTTTTGGCCTTTCTAGGGAGTTTTTCCTAGCCACCGTGCTTTTACACCTGCATTGTTTGCTGTTTGGGGTTTTAGGCTGGGTTTCTGTACAGCACTTTGAGATATCAGCTGATGTACGAAGGGCTATATAAATAAATTTGATTTGATTTGATTTGATTTGATCACTACATCCAGTCACTACATCATCACTACATCCAGTCACTACAACATCACTACATCATCACTACATCATCACTACATCATCACTACATCCAGTCACTACAACATCACTACAACATCACTACATCATCACTACATCCAGTCACTACATCATCACTACAACATCACTACATCATCACCACATCATCACTACATCATCACTACATCATCACTACAACATCACTACATCATCACTACATCATCACTACATCATCACTACATCATCACTACATCATCACTACAACATCACTACATCCAGTCACTACAACATCACTACATCCAGTCACTACAACATCACTACATCATCACTACATCATCACTAAATCATCACTACATCCAGTCACTACATCATCACTACATCCAGTCACTACATCATCACTACATCCAGTCACTACATCATCACTACATCCAGTCACTACATCATCACTACATCATCACTACATCCAGTCACTACATCATCACTACATCCAGTCACTACAACATCACTACATCTAGTCACTACAACATCACTACATCTAGTCACTACATCCAGTCACTACATCATCACTACATCCAGTCACTACATCATCACTACATCCAGTCACTACATCATCACTACATCCAGTCACTACATCCAGTCACTACATCCAGTCACTACATCCAGTCACTACATCCAGTCACTACATCCAGTCACTACATCCAGTCACTACATCATCACTACATCCAGTCACTACATCCAGTCACTACATCCAGTCACTACATCATCACTACATCATCACTACATCCAGTCACTACATAATCACTACATCCAGTCACTACATAATATAATATATGCCATTTAGCAGACGCTTTTATCCAAAGCGACTTACAGTCATGTGTGCATACATTCTACGTATGGGTGGTCCCGGGAATCGAACCCACTACCCTGGCGTTACAAGCGCCATGCTCTACCAACTGAGCTACAGAAGGACATCCAGTCACTACATCATCACTACATCATCACTACATCCAGTCACTACAACATCACTACATCCAGTCACTACATCCAGTCACTACATCATCACTACATCATCACTACATCCAGTCACTACATCATCACTACATCATCACTACATAATCACTACATCATCACTACATCATCACTACATCCAGTCACTACATCATCACTACATCATCACTACAACATCACTACAACATCACTACATCATCACTACATAATCACTACATCATCACTACATCCAGTCACTACATCATCACTACAACATCACTACAACATCACTACATCTAGTCACTACATCTAGTCACTACATCATCACTACATCCAGTCACTACATCATCACTACATCCAGTCACTACATCATCACTACATCCAGTCACAACATCATCACTACATCCAGTCACTACAACATCACTACATCCAGTCACTACATCATCACTACATCCAGTCACTACATCATCACTACATCCAGTCACTACAACATCACTACATCATCACTACATCATCACTACATCCAGTCACTACATCATCACTACATCCAGTCACTACAACCTCACAACAACA
The DNA here is from genome assembly GCF_021184085.1 of Oncorhynchus gorbuscha. NCBI lineage: Eukaryota > Metazoa > Chordata > Actinopteri > Salmoniformes > Salmonidae > Oncorhynchus > Oncorhynchus gorbuscha. The sequence goes on from NW_025746319.1 coordinate 70,492, forward strand.
TCAATACATCATCACTACATCTAGTCACTACAACATCACTACATCATCACTACATCTAGTCACTACATCATCACTACATCCAGTCACTACATCCAGTCACTACATCATCACTACATCATCACTACATCCAGTCACTACAACATCACTACATCATCACTACATCTAGTCACTACATCATCACTACATAATCACTACATCCAGTCACTACATCATCACTACATCATCACTACATCCAGTCACTACATCATCACTACATCCAGTCACTACATCATCACTACATCCAGTCACTACATCCAGTCACTACACCATCACTACATCCAGTCACTACAACATCACTACAACATCACTACATCATCACTACATCATCACTACATCCAGTCACTACATCATCACTACATCCAGTCACTACAACATCACAACAACATCAATACATCATCACTACATCTAGTCACTACAACATCACTACATCATCACTACATCTAGTCACTACATCATCACTACATCATCACTACATCCAGTCACTACATCATCACTACATCCAGTCACTACATCCAGTCACTACATCATCACTACATCCAGTCACTACATCATCACCACATCCAGTCACTACAACATCACTACAACATCACTACATCTAGTCACTACAATATCAATACATCATCACTACATCGTCACTACATCACTACAACATCCAGTCACTACAACATCACTATATCCAGACACTACAACATCACTACAACATCACTACATCCAGTCACTACAACATTACTACAACATTACTACAACATCAATACAACATCACTACATCCAGTCACTGCAACATCACTACATCCAGTCACTACATCATCAATACATCCAGTCACTACAACATCACTACATCCAGTCACAATACATCCAGTCACTACATCATCACTACATCATCACTACATCCAGTCACTACATCATCACTACATCCAGTCACTACATCATCACTACATCCAGTCACTACATCATCACCACATCCAGTCACTACAACATCACTACAACATCACTACATCTAGTCACTACAATATCAATACATCATCACTACATCGTCACTACAACATCACTACAACATCCAGTCACTACAACACCACTACAACATCACTATATCCAGACACTACAACATCACTACAACATCACTACAACATCACTACATCATCACTACATCATCACTACATCATCACTACAACATCACTACATCATCACTACATCATCACTACAACATCACTACATCATCACTACATCCAGTCACTACATCATCACTACAACATCACTACATCATCACTACAACATCACTACATCCAGTCACTACATCATCACTACAACATCACTACAACATCACTACATCCAGTCACTACAACATCAATTCGACCAGTCATGACAAAGATACTGGCATCCTTCCTAACTCAGTTGCTGGGAAGGAAGGAAATCGCTCAGTGATTTCACCATGAGGCCAATGGCGACATTAAAACTGTTATAGCTAAACTGTGGACACTAACCACTGATCTAGGACCTGAAGATACTAACCACTGATCTAGGACCTGAAGACACTGTAGATACTAACCACTGATCTAGGACCTGAAGACACTAACCACTGATCTAGGACCTGTAGATACTAACCACTGATCTAGGACCTGAAGACACTGTAGATACTAACCACTGATCTAGGACCTGAAGACACTGTAGATACTAACCACTGATCTAGGACCTGAAGACACTAACCACTGATCTAGGACCTGAAGATACTAACCACTGATCTAGGACCTGAAGACACTAACCACTGATCTAGGACCTGAAGACACTGTAGATACTAACCACTGATCTAGGACCTGAAGACACTGTAGATACTAACCACTGATCTAGGACCTGAAGACACTGTAGATACTAACCACTGATCTAGGACCTGAAGACACTAACCACTGATCTAGGACCTGAAGACACACCCCCCTACCTGATGTCTCTCACCCCCCTTACCTGATCCACCCCCCACACCCCTGCCTGATGTGTCCCCCCCACACCCCTACCTGATGTCTCCCCCCACACACCACACCCCTACCTGATGCCCCCCCCCACACACCACACCCCTACCTGATGTCCCCCCCCCACACCCCTACCTGATGTCCCCCCCACGCCCCTATCTGATGCCCCCCACAGCCCTACCTGATGTCTCCCCCACACACCACACCCCTACCTGATGCCCCCCACACACCACACCCCTACCTGATGTCCCCCCCACGCCCCTATCTGATGCCCCCCACACCCCTACCTGATGTCTCCCCCCCCACACACCACACCCCTACCTGATGCCCCCCCCCCCCACCACACCCCTACCTGATGTCTTTGAGGATGTGCTTCTCAGGTCCTGTCTTGTGGCAGAGTCCATTGCTCTCCATGACAGAGTAGTGTAGTCTGGAGAAGGAGACGGTTGGACCAGGCATCTGGAACATCACCTCTGGATCATCTGCTGCTGGCTCTCCATTCTGGGGCTTAGACATCCTCCTCACCGAGAGAGAGAGAAGGAGACAGAGAGAGACAGAGAGAGACAGAGAGAGACAGAGAGAGACAGAGAGAGTGACAGAAGGGAACAGAGAAGAAATGATGTTAGATAGATAAAGAGACAGACATAGAGAGAGGAGTTGTCTGCTGCAGTAGCTATCTAACCTATGTTCTAACTTCCAAGGCAACATATCCCAGATTGCCCTTCCCAAGCCTCTTTACACCCCCTGTCAACCAATCACACAGGGGCATGGGTGTGGCCACACCCTACCAGAGGGCAGGATGTTGAACTTTGAACCTTGGCCTTGACAGCTGCAGGGGCATTGACAACAGGAGAGCACGTGCAACAAACACCTGTCTTCACCAATGATGTATATATAAACCCTAGCTGACGCTATGCATTTGCAACTGAGTGGCTTGAAGCCACCAGTCGGCCATATTGGAACTCCCCGGTAGGAGCAGTACTCCCTAGGAATGAATGGAATTACATTTTTCAAGGACATAATGATATACTCTAATACTTACAGGAAAATGCTTAAATACTATATATATATATATATATATATATATATATATATATATATATATATATATATATATATATTTGTTATTTTAATGTTTAACATAATATAATTTAAAAGTAACCATAAAGAATAAACGCAGAATAAACGTGTAAAAAGCGAATGTAGACATTAATACACTAATTTATTTTAGCTTCCAGTGAAGGAGGAATACCAAGATGGAGGCACGGTGGCTTCAACACAGCGCCCCCTGTCAATCATCTAGTGTATTTAGATGGCTGAGTGGTGTCTTCAACACAGCGCCCCCTGTCAGTCATCTAGTGTATTTAGATGGCTGAGTGGTGGGTTCAACACAGCGCCCCCTGTCAGTCATCTAGTGTATTTAGATGGCTGAGTGGTGGTTGAGTGGTGGTTTCAACACAGCGCCCCCTGTCAGTCATCTAGTGTATTTAGATGGTTGAGTGGTGGTTTCAACACAGCGCCCCCTGTCAGTCATCTAGTGTATTTAGATGGCTGAGTGGTGGGTTCAACACAGCGCCCCCTGTCAGTCATCTAGTGTATTTAGATGGTTGAGTGGTGGTTTCAACACAGCGCCCCCTATCAGTCATCTAGTGTATTTAGATGGCTGAGTGGTGGGTTCAACACAGCGCCCCCTGTCAGTCATCTAGTGTATTTAGATGGTTGAGTGGTGGTTTCAACACAGCGCCCCCTATCAGTCATCTAGTGTATTTAGATGGCTGAGTGGTGTCTTCAACACAGCGCCCCCTATCAGTCATCTAGTGTATTTAGATGGCTGAGTGGTGGTTGAGTGGTGGTTTCAACACAGCGCCCCCTATCAGTCATCTAGTGTATTTAGATGGTTGAGTGGTGGTTTCAACACAGCGCCCCCTATCAGTCATCTAGTGTATTTAGATGGCTGAGTGGTGTCTTCAACACAGCGCCCCCTATCAGTCATCTAGTGTATTTAGATGGTTGAGTGGTGTCTTCAACACAGCGCCCCCTATCAGTCATCTAGTGTATTTAGATGGTTGAGTAGTGGCTTCAACACAGCGCCCCCTATCAGTCATCTAGTGTATTTAGATGGTTGAGTAGTGTCTTCAACACAGCGCCCCCTGTCAGTCATCTAGTGTATTTAGATGGCTGAGTGGTGTCTGAGTGGTGTCTTCAACACAGCGCCCCCTGTCAGTCATCTAGTGTATTTAGATGGTTGAGTAGTGTCTTCAACACAGCGCCCCCTATCAGTCATCTAGTGTATTTAGATGGTTGAGTAGTGTCTTCAACACAGCGCCCCCTATCAGTCATCTAGTGTATTTAGATGGCTGAGTGGTGTCTTCAACACAGCGCCCCCTGTCAGTCATCTAGTGTATTTAGATGGCTGAGTGGTGTCTTCAACACAGCGCCCCCTGTCAGTCATCTAGTGTATTTAGATGGTTGAGTGGTGGTTTCAACACAGCGCCCCCTATCAGTCATCTAGTGTATTTAGATGGTTGAGTGGTGGTTTCAACACAGCGCCCCCTATCAGTCATCTAGTGTATTTAGATGGCTGAGTGGTGTCTTCAACACAGCGCCCCCTATCAGTCATCTAGTGTATTTAGATGGCTGAGTGGTGTCTTCAACACAGCGCCCCCTGTCAGTCATCTAGTGTATTTAGATGGCTGAGTGGTGTCTTCAACACAGCGCCCCCTGTCAGTCATCTAGTGTATTTAGATGGTTGAGTGGTGTCTTCAACACAGCGCCCCCTGTCAGTCATCTAGTGTATTTAGATGGCTGAGTGGTGTCTTCAACACAGCGCCCCCTGTCAGTCATCTAGTGTATTTAGATGGTTGAGTGGTGGGTTCAACACAGCGCCCCCTGTCAGTCATCTAGTGTATTTAGATGGCTGAGTGGTGGGTTCAACACAGCGCCCCCTATCAGTCATCTAGTGTATTTAGATGGTTGAGTGGTGGTTTCAACACAGCGCCCCCTATCAGTCATCTAGTGTATTTAGATGGTTGAGTAGTGGCTTCAACACAGCACCCCCTGCCAGTCATCTAGGGTTTATCTACATCAATGGTCTTCACCTGTGTACATCTTCATAATCCGACTATAGAGTACAACAGTATGGGTCATAATACCCATACAACCTAGCGGGTAAAACCAGGAAATGGTTCCAATTGTTTTCTACACTCATCTTCACCTGAGATGTTTTTAAATACTTCATACCAGGTCTGTGTTTCATGTAGTCTTACCCTGGCGTGACGTTTTGATAACCATGGAAATCTCTCTCGGACAAATGACCTTATATCAATATATTCACCTGTAATTACCTCCCGAAAATGAAACGCTAACTCGCCGCTAATACATTTTTGTACCCTACAAAAATAAATTGAACTGTATTTTAAGACGGTTAAATGCTCTACTAATAAAAAAGCCTGTTAGAATTGTAAGTGTATGCATGTCCCTTAAGGTCCTTGTGTAATTGTAATGTGATATTGAACTACAATCTCCATTGTTTGTAATCTATGTATGCGTGTGTTCCCTCATGTGCTTTATGTATTGATTTGTTGTTAATAAAAAAAATATATTTACAAAAAAATATTTTTTTTAACTAGCCGCTAATGTGGCTCTCATTCAGAACTACACATCCAGTCACAAGCTTTTCCCCTCAAGACACATTTCTCCATGCAAACTCTCATCAACAAGTGTCAAGTAACCGAGCAAGTACATATTATAGCCCCCTTTTTTTCTTCTCGCGTAAGTAATTGATATTGTGTATTTCTCACGTGTATTTTTGTTTATTATTTTACAAATGACCTAGCTAACTACATTTAGTATTTTCACATTACTATAATTTTTGTAAATTTACCTTCTGGCTTTTGTATTGAAATAGCTAACGTTAGGTCTCTCCGTTGATCAGAAGTATGTTGCTGTGCTATATACCGGATTGTGTAACCACTTACTTCAATGAGTACACATGTGCATTTTATAAATAAAATAATAAAAGTAATTTGTGTAACTTTTTTTAATGTGGTGACATGCTAGCTACCATTTGCCCACCAGGGAAGGGATATTTATCTTTAATGCTGACTCACCGTTCGTATTGTAGTGAAGCAGGTCTCGAACCCTCGACCTTCTAGCCCTTATTAATTAAACCCCAGGGGGGTCGTTACACTCATCCCTCCTTTTCAAAGAGCGCGTCCTCGCGCTAGCTTGCGAACCCTACGTCTTTTTAACAGGATCGCGCGCGCGCGCACACACTCCCACCGGCCAAGCACGCGCACTGTGGTGGCTGCAAAGGGTCCGATCCCACTTCTGACACCAGTGTAATGAAACAGGCAGGGAAGCAAGGACTCGAACCCTCGACCTTTCTTGGCCGAAAGTCCAGCGCGCGCTCTAAGCGGCACAGTTGATATCCGCTCTTATAACCCCCCCCAGGGTTGTTACAGTAGAGCAGATAGAGGGGACGTTGTTCCAGCTGTAGAGCTGTAGTGCTGCAGTGACACAACTGTTCTGTTTGGAGTCAGACACGCCCGCTTTACGTTAGTCCGGGAACCATGGCAATGACAGTTGGTTAGCGAGCGTGTCGCCGCTGTTCTGTGTGGAGTCAGACACGCCAGCTTTACGTTAGTCCGGGAACCATGGCAATGACAGTTGGTTAGCGAGCGTGTCGCCGCTGTTCTGTGTGGAGTCAGACACGCCCGCTTTACGTTAGTCCGGGAACCATGGCAATGACAGTTGGTTAGCGAGCGTGTCGCCGCTTAGAAAAGGTCTGACTGCACGAACGGTAAGCTAATGTTAACTAACTAGCTTAGCTAAATATTGCCTGGTGGGTTAGCTAGTTATAGGTACCATGGTTGGCTAGCTAGTTAGGTACCTTGGTTGGCTAGCTAGTTATAGGTACCATGGTTGGCCAGCTAGTTATAGGTACCATGGTTGGCCAGCTAGTTATAGGTACCATGGTTGGCCAGCTAGTTAGGTACCATGGTTGGCCTAGCTAGTTAGGTACCTTGGTTGGCTAGCTAGTTAGGTACCATGGTTGGCCAGCTAGTTAGGTACCATGGTTGGCTAGCTAGTATAGGTACCTTGGTTGGCTAGCTAGTTATATGTACCATGGTTGGCTGGCTAGTTAGGTACCATGGTTGGCTAGCTAGTTATAGGTACCATGGTTGGCTAGCTAGTTATAGGTACCATGGTTGGCCAGCTAGTTATAGGTACCATGGTTGGCTAGCTAGTTAGGTACCTTGGTTGGCTAGCTAGTTATATGTACCATGGTTGGCTGGCTAGTTAGGTACCATGGTTGGCTAGCTAGTTATAGGTACCATGGTTGGCTAGCTAGTTATAGGTACCATGGTTGGCCAGCTAGTTATAGGTACCATGGTTGGCTAGCTAGTTATAGGTACCATGGTTGGCCAGCTAGTTATAGGTACCTTGGTTGGCGAGTTAGTTATAGGTACCTTGGTTGGCCATCTAGTTATAGGTACCATGGTTGGCTAGCTAGTTATAGGTACCATGGTTGGCCAGCTAGTTATAGGTACCTTGGTTGGCTGAGTTAGTTATAGGTACCTTGGTTGGCCATCTAGTTATAGGTACCATGGTTGGCTAGCTAGTTATAGGTACCATGGTTGGCCAGCTAGTTATAGGTACCTTGGTTGGCGAGTTAGTTATAGGTACCTTGGTTGGCTAGTTAGTTATAGGTACCTTGGTTGGCGAGTTAGTTATAGGTACCTTGGTTGGCTAGTTAGTTATAGGTACCTTGGTTGGCTAGCTAGTTATAGGCACCATGGTTGGCTAGCTAGTTATAGGTACCATGGTTGGCTGGCTAGTTATAGGTACCTTGGTTGGCTAGCTAGTTAGGTACCATGGCTGGCTAGCTAGTTAGGTACCATGGTTGGCTAGCTAGTTATAGGTACCTTGGTTGGCTAGTAAGTTAGGTACCTTGGTTGGCTAGCTAGTTATAGGTACCATGGTTGGCTAGTAAGTTAGGTACCTTGGTTGGCTAGCTAGTTATAGGTACCTTGGTTGGCTAGCTAGTTATAGGTACCATGGTTGGCTAGCTAGTTATAGGTACCATGGTTGGCTAGCTAGTTATAGGTACCTTGGTTGGCTAGCTAGTTATAGGTACCATGGTTGGCTGGCTAGTAAGTTAGGTACCTTGGTTGGCTAGTTGGCTACATTAGCTAAGGTTGGCTAGTTAGTTATGTACCTTGGTTGGCTAGTAAGTTAGGTACCATGGTTGGCTAGTTAGTTATGTACCTTGGTTGGCTAGTTAGTTAGGTACCTTGGTTGGCTAGCTAGTTATAGGTACCATGGTTGCCTAGCTAGTTATAGGTACCATGGTTGGCTGGCTAGTAAGTTAGGTACCTTGGTTGGCTAGCTAGTTATAGGTACCATGGTTGGCTAGTAAGTTAGGTACCTTGGTTGGCTAGCTAGTTATAGGTACCATGGTTGGCTAGTAAGTTAGGTACCTTGGTTGGCTAGTTGGCTACATTAGCTAAGGTTGGCTAGTTAGTTATGTACCTTGGTTGGCTAGTAAGTTAGGTACCATGGTTGGCTAGTTAGTTATGTACCTTGGTTGGCTAGTTAGTTAGGTACCTTGGTTGGCTAGTTAGTTAGGTACCATGGTTGGCTAGTAAGTTAGGTACCATGGTTGGCTAGTAAGTTAGGTACCTTGGTTGGCTAGCTAGTTATAGATACCATGGTTGGCTAGTTAGTTAGGTACCTTGGTTGGCTAGTTAGTTAGGTACCATGGTTGGCTAGTAAGTTAGGTACCTTGGTTGGCTAGTTAGTTGGGTACCTTGGTTGGCTAGTAAGTTAGGTGCCTTGGTTGGCTAGTTAGTTAGGTACCTTGGTTGGCTAGTTAGTTAGGTACCTTGGTTGGCTAGTTGGCTACATTAGCTAAGGTTGGCTAGTTAGTTAGGTACCATGGTTGGCTAGTAAGTTAGGTACCTTGGTTGGCTAGTAAGTTAGGTACCTTGGTTTGCTAGTAAGTTAGGTACCTTGGTTGGCTAGTTAGTTAGGTACCTTGGTTGGTTGGCTAGTTAGTTAGGTACCTTGGTTGGTTGGCTAGTTAGGTTACTTTAACGACCCAGGATCCCAGACCGTCTGTTGAGGCACCCAGACCATCTGGTGAGGCACCCAGACCATCTGGTGAGGGGCACCCAGGACCCCAGACTGTCCGGTGAGGGGCACCCAGGATCCCAGACCCTGTGACCACAAAGCCCTGACTCTTGCACATCCATCCCTGTAGCCATTTTGAATTAATTGATGCCCCTCCCTCTTTGTCATCAGTCCCCCACTTTATAGACAGTTTTTTTTTTCCAGGAAACTTTTAATTAATAACTTGGGATTTTACCACTTGCCATATCAATCATAATAGTGGGAAGGAGCCTACAGATCCAGACTGTGTGAGGGCATGTACCACTCAGAATAAATAAATACTGTGCCTTTTGAAGATTTTGTCTCTTGTCATAAACTATACTGAACAGAAAATATGTAAAGTTGTGGTCCAATGTTTCATGAGCTGAAAAATGTGTATATTCCAGAAATGTTCCATATTTCTCTCAATTGTTTTGTGCACAAATTTGTTTCCATCACCTGTTGGTATTTCTCATTTGTCAAGATAATCCATCCATCTGACAGGTGTGGTATATCAATAAACTGATTAAAACAGCGTGATCATTACACAGGTGCACCTTACGCTGGGGACAATAACAGCATGATCATTACACAGGTGCACCTTCCGCTGGGGACAATAACAGCATGATCATTACACAGGTGCACCTTTCGCTGGGGGGACAATAACAGCATGATCATTACACAGGTGCACCTTCCGCTGGGGACAATAACAGCATGATCATTACACAGGTGCACCATTTACGCTGGGGACAATAACAGCATGATCATTACACAGGTGCACCTTCCGCTGGGGACAATAACAGCATGATCATTACACAGGTGACAATAACAGCATGATCATTTCCGCTGGGGACAATAACAGCATGATCATTACACAGGTGCACCTTCCGCTGGGGACAATAACAGCATGATCATTACACAGGTGCACCTTCCGCTGGGGACAATAACAGCATGATCATTACACAGGTGCACCTTCCGCTGGGGACAATGGGGAACAGCATGATCATTACACAGGTGCACCTTACGCTGGGGACAATAACAGCATGATCATTACACAGGACAATAACAGCATGATCATACACAGGCACCTTCATGCTGGGGACAATAACAGCATGATCATTACACAGGTGCACCTTCCGCTGGGGACAATAACAGCATGATCATTTACTGGGGACAATAACAGCATGTTACACACACCTTCCGCTGGGGACAATAACAGCATGATCATTACACAGGTGCACCTTCCGCTGGGGACAATAACAGCATGATCATTACACAGGTGCACCTTCCGCTGGGGACAATAACAGCATGATCATTACACAGGTGTAATCTTCTGCACATGGCCAGTCTGATAGTGGTCTTCTCCACATGGCCAGACTGATAGTGGTCTTCCACATGGCCAGACTGATAGTGGTCTTCTCCACATGGCCAGACTGGATAGTGGTCTTCTCCACATGGCCAGACTGATAGTGGTCTTCTCCACATGGCCAGACTGATAGTGGTCTTCTCCACATGGCCAGACTGATAGTGGTCTTCTCCACATGGCCAGACTGATAGTGGTCTTTCCACATCAAGGCTCTTATGCACATCCTCCCCATGACTAAAATGGCCAGACTGATAGTGGTCTTCTCCCCAGCCAGTCTGATAGTATGCACATCCTGCACGAAAGTCACCATACTGTACAAACAGCTATCTGGGCTAAGGAATACAACGTTATGTTTTCCTCTACTGCTCTGCTAACTAGCTAAAGTCTATAACACTTAGACTATGGGATGGATGCATTAATTACCCTTTCATACAGTTGTTATGCTAACTAGCTAGATAAAGTCTATTCTTAGACTATGGGGATGGATGCATTAATTTTGTTTCTACAGTTGTTATGCTAACTAGCTAGAAAGTCTATAACACTTAGACTATGGGATGGATGCATTAATTTACCCTTTCATACAGTTGTTATGCTAACTAGCTAGATAAAGTCTATAACACTTAGACTATGGGATGGATGCATTAATTTACCCGTTCATACAGTTGTTATGCTAACTAGCTAGATAAAGTCTATAACACTTAGACTATGGGATGGATGCATTAATTTACCCTTTCATACAGTTGTTATGCTAACTAGCTAGATAAAGTCTATAACACTTAGACTATGGGATGGATGCATTAATTTACCCGTTCATACAGTTGTTATGCTAACTAGCTAGATAAAGTCTATAACACTTAGACTATGGGATGGATGCATTAATTTACCCTTTCATACAGTTGTTATGCTAACTAGCTAGATAAAGTCTATAACACTTAGATGCTAACTATGGGATGGATGCATTAATTTACCCTTTCATACAGTTGTTATGCTAACTAGCTAGATAAAGTCTATAACACTTAGACTATGGGATGGATGCATTAATTTACCATTTCATACAGTTGTTATGCTAACTAGCTAAAGTGTGGTCAGTGTCTGAGATTGAACAGTAATAGATGTTTGACCTCTGTCATTGGCAACAAAGGGTATATAACAACGTATTGAGATAAACTTTTGTTATTGACCAAATACTTATTTTCCACCATAATTTGCAAATAAATTCATTAAAAATCCTACAATGTGATTTTCTGGATTTTTTTTCTCATTTTGTCTGTCGTAGTTGAAGTGTACCTATGATGAAAATTACAGGCCTCTCTCATATTTTTAAGTGGGAGAACTTGCACAATTGGTGGCTGACTAAATACTTTTTTTGCCCCACTGTATATGTAACAGTATAACTTTAGACCGTCCCCTCGCCCATACCCGGGCGCGAACCAGGGACCCTCTGCACACATCAACAACAGTCACCCACAAAGCATCGTTACCAATCGCTCCACAAAAGCCGCGTCCAATGCAGAGCAAGGGGAACCACTACTTCAAGGTCTCAGAGCAAGTGACGTCACCGACTGAAACGCTATTTAGCGCACACCGCTAACTAAGCTAGCGTTTCACATCCGTTACTAAATGTAAAAAAAATGTTAAAAAATAAAGAAAACCTTTGAATGAGTAGGTGTGTCCAAACTTTTGACAGGTACTTTATATATATATATATATACTCAGAATGGCGGCGTGGCAGGTAGCCTAGTGGTTAGAGTGTAGGGACGGCAGGTTAGCCTAGTGGTTAGAGCGTAGGGACGGCAGGGTAGCCTAGTGGTTAGAGTGTAGGGACGGCAGGTTAGCCTAGTGGTTAGAGTGTAGGGACGGCAGGGTAGCCTAGTGGTTAGAGCGTAGGGACGGCAGGTTAGCCTAGTGGTTAGAGTGTAGGGACGGCAGGTTAGCCTAGTGGTTAGAGCGTAGGGACGGCAGGGTAGCCTAGTGGTTAGAGTGTAGGGACGGCAGGTAACCTAGTGGTTAGAGCGTAGGGACGGCAGGTAACCTAGTGGTTAGAGTGTAGGGACGGCAGGTTAGCCTAGTGGTTAGAGCGTAGGGACGGCAGGGTAGCCTAGTGGTTAGAGAGTAGGGACGGCAGGTTAGCCTAGTGGTTAGAGAGTAGGGACGGCAGGTTAGCCTAGTGGTTAGAGCGTAGGGACGGCAGGGTAGCCTAGTGGTTAGAGCGTAGGGACGGCAGGGTAGCCTAGTGGTTAGAGCGTAGGGACGGCAGGGTAGCCTAGTGGTTAGAGCGTAGGGACGGCAGGGTAGCCTAGTGGTTAGAGTGTAGGGATGGCAGGTAACCTAGTGGTTAGAGTGTAGGGACGGCAGGGTAGCCTAGTGGTTAGAGCATAGGGACGGCAGGGTAGCCTAGTGGTTAGAGCGTAGGGACGGCAGGGTAGCCTAGTGGTTAGAGCGTAGGGACGGCAGGGTAGCCTAGTGGTTAGAGCGTAGGGACGGCAGGGTAGCCTAGTGGTTAGAGCGTAGGGACGGCAGGGTAGCCTAGTGGTTAGAGCGTAGGGACGGCAGGGTAGCCTAGTGGTTAGAGCGTAGGGACGGCAGGTTAGCCTAGTGGTTAGAGTGTAGAGGCGGCAGGTTAGCCTAGTGGTTAGAGTGTTGGGCCAGTAACCGAAAGGTTACTAGATTGAATCCCCGAGCTGACAAGGTAAAAATCTATCATTCTGCCCCTGAACAGGGCAGTTCCTAGGCTGTCATTGAAAATGAGAATTTGTTCTTAACTGACTTTCCTAGTTCAATTTTAAAAGTCTATAAAATATGGCCATTTTAACCAGATTTTCAAATTGCCTTAATCTAAATGTAAGCTGTTATCCGGCCTAACTTTATGGGTCTAACATTATTGTTTGATCTAGCATGGACGACAAGCTGTAACAAGCAAACAAAAAAATAAATCACTTTGTCCAGGTTGGCTGGTCTACTAAAAGGGGGTCATTTATTTGACATGTTTTAATTATTGGGCTACTTTCTGACTGTCGGACAGAATTTGAGGCTAAATAATATAGTTTGTAAACTTCCATCCGCGCGGATAGTTATCCGAGATCTTTGGTACGTCCATACACTAAACCCTAACAACCCTGAGCATAACCTTAAAGCATAACCTTAACCGTGTTTAAACGTCAACTTGCATGAGGGTAAGGCCATCCACAAGGAACCTGATAACACGACTCCCTCTGGACAGACACCGTTTGACAGTCAAAGGAGGAGGAGGGGGCGGGATCAACATTGTTGTTCTATGACGTGTCTCTTCCCTTTTTACATCCAATGAAGACTTGAGAATAATTCGCAGGACCACGCCCTTAAGCAACCACTGTAGGCCAATCGTTTTTAAGCATGGTGAGAAAAAAGGCGGGGTTTCAGTTAACAAGCACGTTGACATGAGATTCTCTCAGTCGACGACTCCTTCAGTTTGTTTAGTACCGGGGCGACCAGCGTTTAGACACCCGATGTTTTCACAATGCGGATCTAACTTCAACAACAGCTGGGGGGCTTTTAAAAAATTATTATATATTTTTTTAGCGTTTCCACGGCTAGTTACCAATCCATCCGATCAGTATTCACATCTATAAGGAAGTTTACAAAAAAACGGGAGGGGAGGGAGGGTGTGGGTGGGGGGGTACCCACATATAATAAACCGTAACGTAATAATAGACGCTTAATTGTGATTTTTTATTATGGAGGAGAAGAAGGAGAAGGAGGGCGAAGCGGAGATCCAGGAGCACGGTCCCGAACATTGGTTCTCCAAATGGGAGCGGCAGTGTTTGGCCGAAGCGGAGCGACAGGAGCCGAGCGACGACGAGGCGGAGCAAAGTCGGCAGAAACTATGGCATCTTTTCCAAAATTCAGCCACTGCGGTCGCACAGCTATACAAAGGTCCGGAATAATACTTCATTAACATCTAGTATTATTAGCTAATTAAGATAGCTTTTTTTAAATGTTAATTGTCAGCTATCAGAGTGGAGTGGCAAGGCAAACAAAGGACATTAAGGCGATCTAGTTTGCTGTTTTTTTGTTTTGTTTGGCAACCATTTTAGACCCTACTTGTAGTCTTATTAGTTTTATATATTAGATACATTGTTAATTAACATTGTCTAAGATTAATGTACAGATTGTCATATTATTATAACCCCCCCTGCTGAGTTCTCTAGTTGACAGGTCCAGGAACAGTAGCTCGGGAACTAACTAAAGATATCATAGATATATGTTATATTTTGACCTCTTTTACATCGTTCAAGTGATTTGATTTGCATGTCTTTGTTTACTAATGTCAGGTTTTGACAAAAACATTTTTTGTCTCGAGTTAACTTTGCAGTCTGACCGTAAACGCAGAACAAAATGGCGAAGCGCAGGGAGGAGTTGTGTTGAAAATAACTATTTAAAAAAAAACAATTATTATTATTAACCACCACCAAGCTGTTTCTGTTTTGTCTGACACTCGGTCCTCTTGGCACATTCACAACACTTTGACCATTCACCTTGTCTGGTCAATCAATTTTAAAAACGACGAGGTGAATTATTATAACGCTGATCAATGCGTTAACTAGGACAAAATGGCGATTGGGTTATGACTAAATGTTATCTATCCGACTTAGTGTATAGTTGTTATTCTACTAGTTTATCACAATATTTTGACGGTGCATTCTACATCCACGTCTCTAGTGAAACAACCACTAATGCCGTGATAACTAAATTAGTTGGGCCCAAGCCAGTGTTCAGATACTAAATAACTGTCGCCTGGTTTCTTTGCTATATAGGTTTGGTCTTAAGGCATATAAACACAGTGACTGATGCAGCTCAGTCAGACAAAATGGCGTTGCTTAGCCAAGTTGAAGGGTCAAAGTAGAGAAAGTTGTCTATTCAAAGTTATACGGGCCTGGAAGAAAAGAAGAAAAAAAAAAGTCGCAGTCTTTGCCAGACGATGTCGTATGATTAGACACAAGCATGGACTTAATGGCATGTATTGGTTTTATGAATGTCAAGTTGCTCCCGTTGTTCATATTTTCCTTTTTGTGTGTGTGTGTGTGTGTGTGTGTGTGTGTGTGTGTGTGTGTGTGTGTGTGTGTGTGTGTGTGTGTGTGTTTTCAGACAGAGTTTGTCAACAGCAGGGTCTGTCTCTCTGGGTTCCCTTCCAGAACGCAGCTACTGCCGTCACCAACCTATACAAAGGTAACTAAATGCTGAGTTTAACTTGCTTTATTGTGTGTTTTTTTGTCTTGTGGCTGTGTGACACACTGTTGAGTGTCTGTGTTTTTACCAGGCTAGGTTTTCCCTGGGGACACTCGGATGAACAACAACACAGTCTACCACCCTAACCCTTCCCCTCCTCTCTTCCCTAGCCACACACCCATACTCCGTGCTGTAGCTAGACCACCAGGGTCCTGTTCACTAAGGAGGAAAATGAAGAGAACATTCTGATGTGGGGAACCTGTCCAATAGAAAATGCTTGTTTTTTTTCTGTTGCAAGATGCTTTCTATGTTGTGCACTGTTAAATACATCCCTGTGTGTGTGTGTGTGTGTGGGGGGGGGTTGTTTCTATTGAGCTCAGTTTCAATGCTATTACTGCAGTAAGTCAATATGGAAATGTCTTGGAGACTAGTTCTACCTGTTATTAATTCTACCTGTTATTAATTCTACCTGTTATTAATGCTACCTAATGCTACCTGTTATTAATGCTCTACCTGCTATTAGTGCAGTAAGTCATTATGTAAATGTCTTGGAGACTAATGCTACCAGCTATTATTGCTACCAGCTATTAATGCTACCTGTTATTAATGCTACCAGCTATTAATTCTACCTGCTATTAGTGCAGTAAGTCATTATGTAAATGTCTTGGAGACTAATGCTACCAACTATTATTGCTACCAGCTATTAATGCTACCAGCTATTAATGCTACCAGCTATTAATGCTACCAGCTATTAATGTAAACGTCTTGGAGACTAATTCTACCTGCTATTAATTCTACCTGCTATTAATGCTACCTGCTATTAATTCTACCTGCTATTACCACAGTAAGTCTTGGAGACTAATTCTACCTGTAATGTTAATGTGGTAAATGACTTGATTTATCTCTTCTGTGTTGCTGCTCGTCTGCTATGGACACTGCTACTGACTGACTGGTCTTCAGTCTGTAACACACAGCTTGTTTCTCACTGGTGAAACCTACCCCCCCCCCCCCCCATCCAACCTCTCACTCTCTCTCTCCCTCTCTCCTGCCCCCTCACAGAGTAACTAGAGTCCCACCAGCGGAGCTATGAGTTGGGGGTCCAGCGGGCGTACCAGGGTCGTAATAAAGACATGAAACCTGCCCCCCCCACCCCCCAATCCAACCTCTCACCCTCTCTCTCCCTCTCCTGCCCCCTCAGAATCACTAGAGTCCCACCAGCGGAGCTATGAGTTGGGGGTCCAGCGGGCGTACCAGGGTCGTAATAAAGACATGAAACCTGCCCCCCACCCCCCCAATCCAACCTCTCACCCTCTCTCTCCCTCTCCTCCCCCCCTCACAGAGTCACTAGAGTCCCACCAGCGGAGCTATGAGTTGGGGGTCCAGCGGGCGTACCAGCGTCGTAATAAAGACATGCTGGCCTGGGTGAAGAAGAGGAGGAGAAACATCAGGAGGGAGGACCTCATCAGCTTTTTGTGTGGCAAGGCCCCGCCCCCACGCAACCCCGTCGCGACGCACAGACACCCAAACACGGCCACGCCCTCTCTGTGATGTCGCCCGGCAGGCCGCCGTCCACGGAGAGCGGGTCGTCTGTCGAGGCTGACCTGCAGCCCTTCAGAGAGGCCATCGCACTGCACGGTGAGACAGACGCACACACTGCACGGTGAGACAGACGCACACACTGCACGGTGAGACAGACGCACACACTGCACGGTGAGACAGACGCACACACTGCACGGTGAGACAGACGCACACACTGCACGGTGAGACAGACGCACACACTGCACGGTGAGACAGACGCACACACTGCGCGGTGAGACAGACGCACACACTGCACGGTGAGACAGACGCACACACTGCGCGGTGAGACAGACGCACACACTGCGCGGTGAGACAGACGCACACACTGCACGGTGAGACAGACGCACACACTGCGCGGTGAGACAGACGCACACACTGCGCGGTGAGACAGACGCACACACTGCGCGGTGAGACAGACGCACACACTGCGCGGTGAGACAGACGCACACACTGCGCGGTGAGACAGACGCACACACTGCACGGTGAGACAGACGCACACACTGCACGGTGAGACAGACGCACACACTGCACGGTGAGACAGACGCACACACTGCACGGTGAGACAGACGCACACACTGCACGGTGAGACAGACGCACACACTGCACGGTGAGACAGACGCACACACTGCACGGTGAGACAGACGCACACACTGCACGGTGAGACAGACGCACACACTGCACGGTGAGACAGACGCACACACTGCACGGTGAGACAGACGCACACACTGCACGGTGAGACAGACGCACACACTGCACGGTGAGACAGACGCACACACTGCACGGTGAGACAGACGCACACACTGCGCGGTGAGACAGACGCACACACTGCGCGGTGAGACAGACGCACACACTGCGCGGTGAGACAGACGCACACACTGCACGGTGAGACAGACGCACACACTGCACGGTGAGACAGACGCACACACTGCCGGTGAGACAGACGCGCACACTGCACGGTGAGACAGACGCCCACTGCGGTGAGACAGACCACACTGCACGGTGAGACAGACGACACACTGCACGGTGAGACAGAGCCCAGCTGAGCTACCTACTGCACGGTGAGACAGACGCACACACTGGGTGAGACAGAGCCCAGGTGAGACAGACGCACACACTGCACGGTGAGACAGACGCACACACTGCACGGTGAGACAGACGCACACACTGCACGGTGAGACAGACGCACACACTGCACGGTGAGACAGACGCACACACTGCACGGTGAGACAGACGCACACAGCACGGTAGCTACCACAGCCAAGACAAACGACACTGCACGGTGAGACGCCAGACGCACCAGCGGTGAGACAGACGCACACACTGCACGGTGAGACAGACCCACACTGCACGGTGAGACAGACGCACACACTGCACGGTGAGACAGACGCACACACTGCCGGTGAGACAGACGCACCACTGCACGGTGAGACAGACGCCCACTGCACGGTGAGACAGACGCACACACTGCACGGTGAGACAAACCACTGACGGTGAATATTAGACCAGACACTGCACGGTGAGAGATCAGACGCACACACTGCACGGTGAGACAGACGCAAACACTGCAAGGTGAGACAAAAAACACACTGCGGTGAGAAAACACACTGCCGGTGAGACAGACGCACGGAACTGATGAGACAGATTCAATTTGGCTGGCTCTTGCCCAGCTAGCTACCTAGCCAAGACCGAAGTGGCTGGCCTAGCCCACCTGTATACCAAGACAAACGAACTGGTTGCCATAAGCCCAGCTAGCTACCTAGCCAAGACAAACGAACTGGCTGGCCATTAGCCCACCTGCTACCTAGCCAAGATTATTATTCAATTGGTAATAGCCCAGCTAGCTACCAGCCAAGACCTGAGTGGCTGGCCATTAGCCCAGCTAGCTACTAGCCAAACCCTGACTTATTATTGCCCAGCTAATACCCCAAACCCTGACTGACTCCAGGCCTGCCAAACCCTGACAGTCTCTGTCACACCTGTAAACTAATATTATTATTATTGTTGTAATCCCCTCCAGATATTGTAGCTCAAACACTCAAGTGTCATTTAAAAAAATAAAATGCTTAAAACAATGTCCTGCAATACTAATGATTAATTATTAATTTGGATTCTCTCTCTTGTTGTAATTCCCCTCCAGGCCTGAGTGTCTCTGTCACACCTGTATACTAATATTATTATTAATATTGTTGTAATCCCCCTCCAGGCCTGAGTGTCTCTGTCACACCTGTTTACTAATATTATTATTATTATTATGTAATCCCCCTCCAGGCCTGAGTGTCTCTGTCACACCTGTTCTAGATATTATTAATATTGTTGTGAATTCCCCTCCAGGCCTGAGAGTCTCTGTCACACCTGTTTACTAGATTATTATTATTATTATTATGTGATATGTTCTAGAATGTGTAGAGGAAGTGTGATATGTTCTAGAATGTGTAGAGGAAGTGTGATATGTTCTAGAATGTGTAGAGGAAGTGTGATATGTTCTAGAATGTGTAGAGGAAGTGTGATTATTCTTATTAATATTGTTGTAATTCCCCTCCAGGCCTGAGTGGGGCGATGGCCAGTATATCCGTTCGTTCCGGTGCCCCTGGCTCTCCGACGCACCTAACACGCGACAGCCCCGCCACTCCGCAGCCGGGTCGTAACCGTAGGAACGGTCTCCACGACGTCGACCTGAACACCTTCATCGCCGAGGAGATGGCGCTCCATTTGGAGAACGCCGCGGCCACCGCTGCAGCCAATAGGAAGAGGGCGTCTGCCCAGTGCAGTGACGTCATCACAGACTCGCCCACCCATAAACGCAACCGGATGCTCTGAGTGTCCCCGGATATCACGCACACACACACACATCGACCACACACGCACACACACGCACATCGACCACACACGCGCACACACACGCACACGCACACACATCGACCACACACGCACGCACACGCTCAAGGCACGTTTCACACACACACAAATTGCACACACTAGATATTTCTACTTTGCTATATCGCGGCCCGAGCTGATTGGATGATGACTCGCCCACCAGGCTGGCCAATCAAACCCTCCCAACCTGGCACCTCCCCCTCTGTTGTTTATAAAAAAAAATAAAAAAAGAGAAATGTAAATGATTAAAAAGCCACTTATCCCCTCCTCCCTCTCCGTCATCCCTCCTTTCCTGCGTTCCCTCCTTTCCTCGTGGTTGGCATGACAACGACTTGGAATGATAGCACAAACAGACTGGTAGCTCACCAGCAGCCTGTCTAGACCTCTGGGATGAAACTGTGTTGGCCATGTGTTCTGAGTGGTGGGCTAGGTGGGGAAATGGGACAGACCTGTCCCCCCCCCCTAGAGGTGTGTTGGGGTCCTGAGGCCTAGAAGCCTTCCTGTATAGTAGCCCCTCCCCCCCTCCTGTTACTAGAGGTGTGTTGGGGTCCTGAGGCCTAGAAGCCTTCCTGTATAGTAGCCCCTCCCCCCTCCTGTTACTAGAGGTGTGTTGGGGTCCTGAGGCCTAGAAGCCTTCCTGTATAGTAGCCCCTCCCCCCTCCTGTTACTAGAGGTGTGTTGGGGTCCTGAGGCCTAGAAGCCTTCCTGTATAGTAGCCCCTCCCCCTCCTGTTACTAGAGGTGTGTTGGGGTCCTGAGGCCTAGAAGCCTTCCTGTATAGTAGCCCCTCCCCCCTCCTGTTACTAGAGGTGTGTTGGGGTCCTGAGGCCTAGAAGCCTTCCTGTATAGTAGCCCCTCCCCCTCCTGTTACTAGAGGTGTGTTGGGGTCCTGAGGCCTAGAAGCCTTCCTGTATAGTAGCCCCTCCCCCTCCTGTTACTAGAGGTGTGTTGGGGTCCTGAGCCTTCCTGAAGCCTTCCTGTATAGTAGCCCCTCCCCTCTCTCAAGCGACTGTGGCTCTTGTCTCCCTCCTCTCTGTGTGTGTTGGACAGAACTGCCACTAAGTGTGTGTGTGACTTTGCCTTTTGAGGAAGCTGCTATCTCTGGCACAGCGGGAAGTTCTGGGTTGTGTGTCTGCCAGCACGTCTGTGTGTGTGTCTGTGTGTGTGTCTGTGTGTGTGTCTGTGTGTGTGTCTGTGTGTGTGTCTGTGTGTGTGTCTGTGTGTGTGTCTGTGTGTGTGTCTGTGTGTGTGTCTGTGTGTGTGTTCGTTGAGCACAATCCTGACTGGATTCATGTGTATTTGTGTTTTTGTTTTATAAAGCCTCCACCCCAATAGCTCTTCCTGTCTGCTCTCTCTAACCTTTAACCCCAAGTCCTCTTATCTACAGTGTATATACGCTATGACAACTAGGTTCTGCTGTTGTATGATGCAGACATACATGTGGTACATATTGTAAAAAAAATAAAAAATAAACAATTGTAAAAAAAAAAGAAAAAGAAATGCAAAACCATTTGAATTGTTTAAAATGTAAAATAATGATTCTGGCATTAAACAAACCAAGCTTTTAACTATGGACCGTTTCTGAATGTTTTCTCTTTACTGTTTAGACCAGGCTAGTTGACCAGGCGAGTATTAATTGTGGTCTACTAGCCTGGGGATAGTACTGTTTAGACCAGGCTAGTTGACCAGGCTAGTATTAATTGTGGTCTACTAGCCTGGGGATAGTACTGTTTAGACCAGGCTAGTATTAATTGTGGTCTACTAGCCTGGGGACAGTGCTGTTTAGACCAGGCTAGTTGACCAGGCTAGTATTGTGGTCTACTAGCCTAGGGATAGTACTGTTGAGACCAGGCTAGTTGACCAGGTGAGTATTAATTGTGGTCTACTAGCCTGGGGATAGTACTGTTGAGACCAGGCTAGTTGACCAGGCTAGTATTAATTGTGGTCTACTAGCCTGGGGACAGTGCTGTGTTGACCAGGCTAGTTGACCAGGCTAGTATTAATTGTGGTCTACTAGCCTGGGGATAGTACTGTGTTGACCAGGCTAGTATTAATTGTGGGTACTGTAGTGCTAAAAGCCAGGGATTGTGGTCTACTAGCCTGGGGATGTACTGTGTTGACCAGGCTAGTATTAATTGTGGTATACTAGCCTAGGGATAGTACTGTTGAGACCAGGCTAGTTGACCATTAATTGTGGTCTACTAGCCTGGGGACAGTGCTGTGTTGACCAGGCTAGTTGACCAGGCAGTCTACTAGCCTGGGGATAGTGCTGTTTGACCAGGCTAGTTGACCAGGCTAGTATTAATTGTGGTCTACTAGCCTGGGGATAGTGCTAGTATTTTAGACCAGGCTAGTTGACCAGGCTAGTATTAATTGTGGTCTACTAGCCTGGGGATAGTACTGTTTAGACCAGGCTAGTATTAATTGGTCTACTAGCCTGGGGATAGTACTGTTGGTCTACTAGCCTGGGGAGACCAGGCTAGTATTAATTGAGGTCTACTAGCCTGGGGACAGGCTGTTTAGACCAGGCTAGTATTAATTGTGGTAGCCTGGGGACAGTACTGTTTAGACCAGGCTAGTGGTCTACTAGCCTGGGGATAGTACTGTTTAGACCAGGCTAGCCTGGGGACAGTACTGTTTAGACCAGGCTAGTATTAATTGTGGTCTACTAGCCTGGGGATAGTGCTGTTTAGACCAGGCTAGTTGACCAGGCTAGTATTAATTGTGGTCTACTAGCCTGGGGATAGTACTGTTTAGACCAGGCTAGTATTAATTGTGGTCTACTAGCCTGGGGATAGTACTGTTTAGACCAGGCTAGTTGACCAGGCTAGTATTAATTGTGGTCTACTAGCCTGGGGATAGTCTGTTTACTGACCAGGCCTGTGGTCTACTAGCCTGGGGATAGTACTGTTTAGACCAGGCTAGTATTAATTGTGGTCTACTAGCCTGGGGATAGTACTGTTTAGACCAGGCTAGTTGACCAGGCTAGTATTAATTGTGGTCTACTAGCCTGGGGATAGTACTGTTTTAGACCAGGCTAGTATTAATTGTGGTCTACTAGCCTGGGGATAGTTGACCTGCTAGTATTTATTGGTCTACTAGCCTGGGGATAGTACTGTTTAGACCAGGCTAGTATTAATTGTGGTCTACTAGCCTGGGGATAGTACTGTTGACCAGGCTAGTATTAATTGTGGTCTACTAGCCTAGTTGACCAGGCTAGTATTAATTGTGGTCTACTAGCCTGGGGATAGTACTGTTGAGACCAGGCTAGTTGACCAGGCTAGTATTAATTGTGGTCTACTAGCCTGGGGATAGTACTGTTGAGACCAGGCTAGTTGACCAGGCTAGTATTAATTGTGGTCTACTAGCCTGGGGATAGTACTGTTTAGACCAGGCTAGTTGACCAGGCTATTGTGGTCTACTAGCCTGGGGAATTGTAGACCAGGGTCTACTAGCCTGGGGATAGTGCTGTTTAGACCAGGATAGTTGACCAGGCTAGTATTAATTGTGGTCTACTAGCCTGGGGATAGTGCTGTGTTGACCAGGCTAGTATTAATTGTGGTCTACTAGCCTGGGGATAGTGCTGTTTAGACCAGGCTAGTTGACCAGGCTAGTATTAATTGTGGTCTACTATCCTGGGGACAGTGCTGTTTAGACCAGGCTAGTATTAATTGAGGTCTACTAGCCTGGGGACAGTACTGTTTAGACCAGGCTAGTATTAATTGTGGTCTACTAGCCTGGGGATAGTACTGTTTAGACCAGGCTAGTATTAATTGTTATCTACTAGCCTGGGGATAGTACTGTTTAGACCAGGCTAGTATTAATTGCGGTCTACTAGCCTGGGGACAGTGCTGTTTAGACCAGGCTAGTATTAATTGAGGTCTACTAGCCTGGGGATAGTGCTGTTTAGACCAGGCTAGTATTAATTGAGGTCTACTAGCCTGGGGACAGTGCTGTTTAGACCAGGCTAGTTCACCAGGCGAGTATTAATTGCGGTCTACTAGCCTGGGGACAGTGCTGTGTTGACCAGGCTAGTTGACCAGGCTAGTTGACCAGGCTAGTATTAATTGCGGTCTACTAGCCTGGGGACAGTGCTGTGTTGACCGGGCTAGTATTAATTGTGGTCTACTAGCCTGGGGATAGTGCTGTTTAGACCAGGCTAGTTGACCAGGCTAGTATTAATTGTGGTCTACTAGCCCGGGGATAGTGCTGTTTAGACCAGGCTAGTTGACCAAGCTAGTATTAATTGTGGTCTACTAGCCTGGGGACAGTGCTGTTTAGACCAGGTTTAGTATTAATTGAGGTCTACTAGCCTGGGGATAGTGCTGTTGAGACCAGGCTAGTTGACCAGGCTAGTATTAATTGTGGTCTACTAGCCTGGGGATAGTACTGTTTAGACCAGGCTAGTATTAATTGTGGTCTACTAGCCTGGGATAGTGCTGTTTAGACCAGGCTAGTTGACCAGGCTAGTATTAATTGTGGTCTACTAGCCTGGGGATAGTACTGTTGAGACCAGGCAAGTATTAATTGAGGCTGACCATTGCCCAAAGTCCTTAAATTCCATCACTGTTTTTAACTATGAACGGACTCTGAGGATCAGTCTGTTTTTAACTATGAATGGACTCTGAGGATCAGTCTGTTTTTAACTATGAACGGACTCTGAGGATCAGTCTGTTTTTAACTATGACTCTGAGGATCAGTCTGTTTTTAACTATGACTCTGAGGATCAGTCTGTTTTTAACTATGGACTCTGAGGATCAGTCTGTTTTTAACTATGACTCTGAGGATCAGTCTGTTTTTAACTATGGACTCTGAGGATCAGTCTGTTTTTAACTATGACTCTGAGGATCAGTCTGTTTTTAACTATGAACGGACTCTGAGGATCAGTCTGTTTTTAACTATGAACGGACTGAGGATCAGTCTGTTTTTAACTATGAACAGACTCTGAGGATCAGTCTGTTTTTAACTATGGACTCTGAGGATCAGTCTGTTTTTAACTATGACTCTGAGGATCAGTCTGTTTTTAACTATGGACTCTGAGGATCAGTCTGTTTTTAACTATGACTCTGAGGATCAGTCTGTTTTTAACTATGGACTCTGAGGATCAGTCTGTTTTTAACTATGACTCTGAGGATCAGTCTCTCTGAGGATCAGTCTGTTTTTAACTATGACTCTGAGGATCAGTCTGTTTTTAACTATGACTCTGAGGATCAGTCTGTTTTTAACTATGAACGGACTCTGAGGATCAGTCTGTTTTTAACTATGACTCTGAGGATCAGTCTGTTTTTAACTATGACTCTGAGGATCAGTCTGTTTTTAACAGTTGAACCATCACATTACTGTTACAGGAACAAAACGATGATCCACTTCCCCGAGTCGTGTTGAGTTGGCGTGCCGACGGGGAGCTTGATGTGTTGTAACCGTGTTGAGTTGGCGTGCCGACGGGGAGCTTGATGTGTTGTAACCGTGTTGAGTTGGCGTGCCGACGGGGAGCTTGATGTGTTGTAACCGTGTTGAGTTGGCGTGCCGACGGGGAGCTTGATGTGTTGTAACCGTGTTGAGTTGGCGTGCCGACGGGGGGCTTGATGTGTTGTAACCGTGTTGAGTTGGCGTGCCGACGGGATCTTGATGTGTTGTAACCGTGTTGAGTTGGCGTGCCGACGGGAGTTTGATGTGTTGTAACCGTGTTGAGTTGGCGTGCCGACGCCGACGGGAGCTTGATGTGTTGTAACCGTGTTGAGTTGGCGTGCCGACGGGATCTTGATGTGTTGTAACCGTGTTGAGTTGGCGTGCCGACGGGAGCTTGATGTGTTGTAACCGTGTGTTGGCGGCCACATGGGGGCTGCAGGAGCATCACCACCGCAGTTCACCTTTATGCCACATGGGGGCTGAAGAGACCAACATCACCACCGCAGTTCACCTTTATGCCACATGGGGGCTGCAGAGACCAACATCACCACCGCAGCTTATGCCACATGGGGGCTGCAGAGACCAACCCACCACCGCAGTTCACCTTTATGCCACATGGGGGCTGCAGAGACCAACATCACCACCGCAGTTCACCTTTATGCCACATGGGGGCTGCAGAGACCAACCCACCACCGCAGTTCACCTTTATGCCACATGGGGGCTGCAGAGACCAACATCACCACCGCAGTTCACCTTTATGCCACATGGGGGCTGCAGAGACCATGCCACATCACCACCGCAGTTCACCTTTATGCCACATGGGGGCTGCAGAGACCAACATCACCACCGCAGTTCACCTTTATGCCACATGGGGGCTGCAGAGACCAACCCACCACCGCAGTTCACCTTTATGCCACATGGGGGCTGCAGAGACCAACCCACCACCGCAGTTCACCTTTATGCCACATGGGGGCTGCAGAGACCAACCCACCACCGCAGTTCACCAGTTTTATGCCACATGGGGGCTGCAGAGACCAACCCACCACCGCAGTTCACCTTTATGCCACATGGGGGCTGCAGAGACCAACCCACCACCGCAGTTCACCTTTATGCCACATGGGGGCTGCAGAGACCAACCCACCACCGCAGTTCACCTTTATGCCACATGGGGGCTGCAGAGACCAACCCACCACCGCAGTTCACCTTTATGCCACATGGGGCTGCAGAGACCAACCCACCACCGCAGTTCACCATGTGGGGGCTGCAGAGACCAACCCACCACCAGTTCACCTTTATGCCACATGGGGGCTGCAGAGACCAACCCACCACCGCAGTTCACCTTTATGCCACATGGGGGCTGCAGGGGCTTTATGCCACATGGGGGCTGCAGACCAACCCACCACCGCAGTTCACCTTTATGCCACATGGGGGCTGCAGAGACCAACATCACCACCCATCTCTTCAGACCAACATCACCACCCATCTCTTCAGACAACAGACACCACAGAATCTCCTCAGACCACAGATACCACATAATCTCCTGTCTCCTCAGACCACAGACACCACAGAATCTCCTGTCTCCTCAGACCACAGACACCACAGAATCTCCTGTCTCCTCAGACCACAGACACCACAGAATCTCCTGTCTCCTCAGACACCACAGAATCTCCTCAGACAACAGACTCCACAGATTCTCCTGTTTCCTCAGACCACAGACACCACAGAATCTCCTCAGACCACAGACACCACAGAATCTCCTGTCTCCTCAGACCACAGACACCACAGAATCTCCTCAGACCACAGACACCACAGAATCTCCTGTCTCCTCAGACCACAGACACCACAGAATCTCCTGTCTCCTCAGACACCACAGAATCTCCTGTCTCCCCAGGTACCACATAATCTCCTGTCTCCTCAGACACCACAGAATCTCCTGTCTCCTCAGACACCACAGAATCTCCTGTCTCCTCAGACCACAGACACCACAGAATCTCCTGTCTCCTCAGACCACAGACACCACAGAATCTCCTGTCTCCCCAGGTACCACAGAATCTCCTGTCTCCTCAGACACCACAGAATCTCCTGTCTCCTCAGACAACAGACACCACATAATCTCCTGTCTCCCCAGACAACAGACACCACAGAATCTCCTGTCTCCCCAGGGACCACAGAATCTCCTGTCTCCTCAGACCACAGACACCACAGAATCTCCTGTCTCCCCAGGTACCACATAATCTCCTGTCTCCCCAGGTACCACAGAATCTCCTGTCTCCTCAGACCACAGACACCACAGAATCTCCTGTCTCCCCAGGTACCACAGAATCTCCTGTCTCCTCAGACACCACAGAATCTCCTGTCTCCTCAGACACCACAGAATCCCCTCAGACAACAGACACCACAGAATCTCCTGTCCCCTCAGACAACAGACACCACAGAATCTCCTCAGACAACAGACACCACAGAATCTCCTGTCCCCTCAGACAACAGCCACCACAGATTCTCCTGTCCCCTCAGACAACAGACACCACAGATTCTCCTGTCCCCTCAGACAACAGACACCACAGAATCTCCTGTCTCCTCAGACAACAGACACCACAGATTCTCCTGTCCCCTCAGACAACAGACACCACAGAATCTCCTGTCCCCTCAGACAACGGCCACGGGCCACCCCCCCCCCCATTCCATATCACACAGCACAGGGGGCTTAGAAACTGCTAGAAATATGATAATTGGACTACTTTTCATTCCCCACCAAATGAAAACCGCAGCCCTCTAGACACTTCAGAGCTTAGA
Organism: Oncorhynchus gorbuscha; assembly: GCF_021184085.1. Classification (NCBI taxonomy): domain Eukaryota; kingdom Metazoa; phylum Chordata; class Actinopteri; order Salmoniformes; family Salmonidae; genus Oncorhynchus; species Oncorhynchus gorbuscha. The sequence goes on from NW_025746319.1 coordinate 98,868, forward strand.
AATGGATAGTTACTAAGAAATATGGTCGTTTTATAATTTTACTACTCTGGCCTCAGGCTTTTGGACATGTCTACCCATGTCTCTTCTGGTATAGATATACAGTTACTAGACCTGGTATAGATATGCAGTTACTAGACCTGGTATAGATATACAGTTACTAGACCTGGTATAGATATACAGTTACTAGACCTGGTATAGACATGCAGTTACTAGACCTGGTATAGACATACAGTTACCAGACCTGGTATAGATATACAGTCACTAGACCTGGTATAGACATGCAGTTACTAGACCTGGTATAGATATACAGTTACTAGACCTGGTATAGACATGCAGTTACTAGACCTGGTATAGATATACAGTTATTAGACCTGGTATAGACATGCAGTTACTAGACCTGGTATAGATATACAGTTACTAGACCTGGTATAGACATGCAGTTACCAGACCTGGTATAGATATACAGTCACTAGACCTGGTATAGACATGCAGTTACTAGACCTGGTATAGATATACAGTTACTAGACCTGGTAGTTACAGTTACAGTTATTAGACCTGGTATAGATGGTATAGACCTGGTATAGATATACAGTTACTAGACCTGGTATAGATATACAGTTATTAGACCTGGTATAGATATACAGTTACTAGACCTGGTATAGATATACAGTTATTAGACCTGGTATAGATATACAGTTACTAGACCTGGACCTGGTATAGATATACAGTTACTAGACCTGGTATAGATATACAGTTAGACTAGACCTGGTAGACATGTCTTCTCTAGTCTGATATACAGTTACTAGACCTGGTATAGATATACAGTTACTAGACCTGGTATAGATATACAGTTATTAGACCTGGTATAGATATACAGTTACTAGACCTGGTATAGACATGCAGTTACTAGACCTGGTATAGACATGCAGTTACTAGACCTGGTATAAACATGCAGTTACTAGACATGGTATAGATATGAAGTCACTAAACCTGGTATAGATATACAGTTACTAGACCTGGTATAGCCATGTCTTCTCTAGTCTGATCTACAGCCACTAGACCTGGTATAGATATACAGTCACTAGACCTGGTATAGATATACAGTCACTAGACATGGTATAGATATACAGTTACTAGACCGTGTATAGCCATGTCTTCTCTAGTCTGATCTACAGTCACTAGACCTGGTATAGATATACAGTTACTAGACCGTGTATAGCCATGTCTTCTCTAGTCTGATCTACAGCCACTAGACCTGGTATAGATATACAGCCACTAGACCTGGTGTAGATATACAGTTACTAGACCTGGTATAGCCATGTCTTCTCTAGTCTGATCTACAGTCACTAGACATGGTATAGATATACAGTTACTAGACCGTGTATAGCCATGTCTTCTCTAGTCTGATCTACAGTCACTAGACCTGGTGTAGATATACAGTTACTAGACCGTGTATAGCCATGTCTTCTCTAGTCTGATCTGTAGTCACTCAGCCTGGTCTTGTTGACCGGAGGGCTACATTTACACAAGGAGCCCAATTCTCATTTGTTTCCACTAATTGGTCTTTGGAACCATCAGATCAGATCTTTATCCTTTCTGGGCAGAAGATCAGAATGTGGTTTTAACTCTCAGGCTGTCCAGTCCTCATCTTTTCCCCACACACTCCAGGACAGGGACACAGGGACAGACACACACTCACGACACACGACACACACACAGACAACACACTCCAGGACAGTGACACACACACAGACACACACTCACGACACACGACACACGACACACACACAGACAACACACTCCAGGACAGGGACACAGGGACAGACACACACTCACGACACACGACACACACACAGACAACACACTCCAGGACAGTGACACACACACAGACACACACTCACGACACACGACACACGACACACACACACAGACAACACACTCCAGGACAGGGACACAGGGACAGACACACACACAGACACACACACAGACAACACACTCCAGGACAGTGACACACACACAGACACACACACACGACACACACTCACGACACACACAGACACACACTCACGGCCACACGGACACACACTCACGGCCACACGGACACACACTCACGGCCACACGGACACACACTCACGGCCACACGGACACACACTCACGGCCACACGGACACACACTCACGGCCACACGGACACACACTCACGGCCACACGGACACACACTCACGGCCACACGGACACACACTCACGGCCACACGGACACACACTCACGGCCACACGGACACACACTCACGGCCACACGGACACACACTCACGGCCACACAGACACACACTCACGGCCACACACTCACGGCCACACGGACACACAGACACACACTCACGGCCACACACTCACGGCCACACGGACACACGGACACACACTCACGGCCAGACGGCCACACGGACACACGGACACACACTCACGGCCACACGGACACACGGACACACAGACACACACTCACGGCCACACACTCACGGACACACGGACACACACTCACGGCCACACGGACACACACTCACGGCCACACGGACACACACTCACGGCCACACGGACACACACTCACGGCCACACGGCCACACACTCACGGCCACACGGACACACACTCACGGCCACACGGACACACACTCACGGCCACACGGACACACACTCACGGCCACACGGACACACACTCACGGCCACACGGACACACACTCACGGACACACGGACACACACTCACGGCCAGACGGCCACACGGACACACGGACACACACTCACGGCCACACACTCACGGCCACACGGACACACGGACACACAGACACACACTCACGGCCACACACTCACGGACACACGGACACACACTCACGGCCACACGGACACACACTCACGGCCACACGGACACACACTCACGGCCACACGGACACACACTCACGGCCACACGGACACACACTCACGGCCACGGACACACACGGACACTAACCAGGTTTCAGTCTACCCATACAGTAACCATAAAGTAACCATACAGTACCCATACAGTACCCATACAGTCTACCCATACAGTACCCATACAGTACCCATACAGTACCCATACAGTCTACCCATACAGTACCCATACAGTACCCATACAGTCTACCCATACAATACCCATACAATACCCATACAGTACCCATACAGTACCCATACAATACCCATACAGTACCCATACAGTACCCATACAGTACCCATACAGTCTACCCATACAGTACCCATACAGTACCCATACAGTCTACCCATACAGTACCCATACAGTACCCATACAGTACCCATACAGTACCCATACAGTACCCATACAGTACCCATACAGTCTACCCATACAGTCTACCCATACAGTACCCATACAGTCTACCCATACAGTCTACCCATACAGTCTACCCATACAGTCTACCCATACAGTACCCATACAGTACCCATACAGTCTACCCATACAGTCTACCCATACAGTACCCATACAGTCTACCCATACAGTCTACCCATACAGTACCCATACAGTCTACCCATACAGTCTACCCATACAGTCATACAGTACCCATACAGTACCCATACAGTACCCATACAGTACCCATACAGTCTACCCATACAGTCTACCCATACAGTACCCATACAGTCTACCCATACAGTCTACCCATACAGTACCCATACAGTACCCATACAGTACCCATACAGTCTACCCATACAGTACCCATACAGTACCCATACAGTCTACCCATACAGTCTACCCATACAGTCTACCCATACAGTACCCATACAGTACCCATACAGTACCCATACAGTACCCATACAGTACCCATACAGTACCCATACAGTACCCATACAGTCTACCCATACAGTACCCATACAGTACCCATACAGTACCAATACAGTACCCATACAGTACCCATACAGTACCCATACAGTCTACCCATACAGTCTACCCATACAGTACCCATACAGTACCCATACAATACCCATACAGTCTACCCATACAGTACCCATACAGTACCCATACAGTACCCATACAGTCTACCCATACAGTACCCATACAGTACCCATACAGTACCCATACAGTCTACCCATACAGTACCCATACAGTACCCATACAGTCTACCCATACAGTACCCATACAGTCTACCCATACAGTCTACCCATACAGTACCCATACAGTCTACCCATACAGTACCCATACAGTCTACCCATACAGTCTACCCATACAGTACCCATACAGGCTACCCATACAGTCTACCCATACAGTACCCATACAGTATACCCATACAGTATACCCATACAGTCTACCCATACAGTACCCATACAGTACCCATACAGTACCCATACAGTCTACCCATACAGTCTACCCATACAGTACCCATACAGTCTACCCATACAGTACCCATACAGTACACCCATACAGTCTACCCATACAGTCTACCCATACAGTCTACCCATACAGTACCCATACAGTACCCATACAGTCTACCCATACAGTCTACCCATACAGTACCCATACAGTCTACCCATACAGTACACATACAGTACCCATACAGTCTACCCATACAGTCTACCCATACAGTACCCATACAGTCTACCCATACAGTCTACCCATACAGTACACCCATACAGTCTACCCATACAGTCTACCCATACAGTACCCATACAGTACCCATACATCTACCCATACAGTCTACCCATACAGTCTACCCATACAGTCTACCCATACAGTACCCATACAGTACCCATACAGTCTACCCATACAGTACCCATACAGTCTACCCATACAGTACCCATACAGTACCCATACAGTCTACCCATACAGTCTACCCATACAGTCTACCCATACAGTACCCATACAGTACCCATACAGTCAGTACCCATACAGTACACATACCCATACAGTACCCATACAGTCTACCCATACAGTACCCATACAGTCTACATACAGTCTACCCATACAGTACCCATACAGTACCCATACAGTCTACCCATACAGTATACCCATACAGTACACATACAGTCTACCCATACAGTCTACCCATACAGTACCCATACAGTACCCATACAGTCTACCCATACAGTACCCATACAGTACCCATACAGTACACATACAGTACCCATACAGTACCCATACAGTACCCATACAGTCTACCCATACAGTACCCATACAGTCTACCCATACAGTACCCATACAGTCTACCCATACAGTCTACCCATACAGTACCCATACAGTACCCATACAGTCTACCCATACAGTACCCATACAGTCTACCCATACAGTGTACCCATACAGTCTACCCATACAGTACCCATACAGTCTACCCATACAGTACCCATACAGTACCCATACAGTCTACCCATACAGTACCCATACAGTCTACCCATACAGTGTACCCATACAGTCTACCCATACAGTACCCATACGGTCTACCCATACAGTACCCATACAGTACCCATACAGTCTACCCATACAGTACCCATACAGTACCCATACAGTACCCATACAGTCTACCCATACAGTACCCATACAGTCTACCCATACAGTACCCATACAGTCTACCCATACAGTCTACCCATACAGTCTACCCATACAGTACCCATACAGTCTACCCATACAGTACCCATACAATACCCATACAGTCTACCCATACAGTACCCATACAGTCTACCCATACAATCTACCCATACAATCTACCCATACAGTACCCATACAGTCTACCCATACAGTACCCATACATTACCCATACAGTCTACCCATACAGTACCCATACAGTCTACCCATACAGTACCCATACAGTACCCATACAGTCTACCCATACAGTACCCATACAGTCTACCCATACAGTACCCATACAGTCTACCCATACAGTACCCATACAGTCTACCCATACAGTCTACCCATACAGTACCCATACAGTCTACCCATACAGTACCCATACAGTACCCATACAGTCTACCCATACAGTACCCATACAGTACCCATACAGTACCCATACAGTACCCATACAGTCTACCCATACAGTCTACCCATACAGTACCCATACAGTACCCATACAGTCTACCCATACAGTATACCCATACAGTCTACCCATACAGTCTACCCATACAGTACCCATACAGTACCCATACAGTCTACCCATACAGTACCCATACAGTACCCATACAGTACACATACAGTACCCATACAGTACCCATACAGTCTACCCATACAGTACCCATACAGTCTACCCATACAGTACCCATACACTACCCATACAGTCTACCCATACAGTCTACCCATACAGTACCCATACAGTACCTATACAGTCTACCCATACAGTACCCATACAGTGTACCCATACAGTCTACCCATACAGTACCCATACAGTCTACCCATACAGTACCCATACAGTACCCATACAGTCTACCCATACAGTACCCATACAGTACCCATACAGTACCCATACAGTCTACCCATACAGTACCCATACAGTCTACCCATACAGTACCCATACAGTCTACCCATACAGTACCCATACAGTCTACACATACAGTACCCATACAGTCTACCCATACAGTCTACCCATACAGTACACCCATACAGTCTACCCATACAGTCTACCCATACAGTACCCATACAGTCTACCCATACAGTCTACCCATACAGTCTACCCATACAGTCTACCCATACAGTCTACCCATACAGTAATAATAATAATAATAAGTATATGCCATTTAGCAGACTACCCATTTTATCCAAAGCGACATACAGTCATACAGTACCCATACATTCAGTGGTCCCCATACAGTCTACCCATACAGTACCTATACAGCTCTACCAACAGCTACACAGGACCACAGTACACATACAGTACACATACAGTACACATACAGTACCCATACAGTCTACCCATACAGTACCCATACAGTACCCATACAGTCTACCCATACAGTACCCATACAGTCTACCCATACAGTCTACCCATACAGTCTACCCATACAGTACCCATACAGTCTACCCATACAGTCTACCCATACAGTCTACCCATACAGTACCCATACAGTCTACCCATACAGTACCCATACAGTACCCATACAGTCTACCCATACAGTACCCATACAGTCTACCCATACAGTACCCATACAGTACCCATACAGTCTACCCATACAGTACCCATACAGTACCCATACAGTCTACCCATACAGTACCCATACAGTCAGTACCCATACAGTACCCATACAGTACCCATACAGTCTACCCATACAGTACCCATACAGTACCCATACAGTCTACCCATACAGTCTACCCATACAGTACCCATACAGTACCCATACAGTCTACCCATACAGTACCCATACAGTACCCATACAGTACCCATACAGTACCCATACAGTCTACCCATACAGTACCCATACAGTACCCATACAGTCTACCCATACAGTCTACCCATACAGTACCCATACAGTACCCATACAGTCTACCCATACAGTACCCATACAGTCTACCCATACAGTCTACCCATACAGTACCCATACAGTACCCATACAGTCTACCCATACAGTACCCATACAGTACCCATACAGTACCCATACAGGTACCCATACAGTACCCATACAGTCTACCCATACAGTACCCATACAGTCTACCCATACAGTACCCATACAGTCTACCCATACAGTCTACCCATACAGTACCCATACAGTCTACCCATACAGTACCCATACAGTACCCATACAGTACCCATACAGTACCCATACAGTCTACCCATACAGTACCCATACAGTCTACCCATACAGTCTACCCATACAGTACCCATACAGTCTACCCATACAGTACCCATACAGTACCCATACAGTACCCTACCCATACAGTACCCATACAGTACCCATACAGTACCCATACAGTCTACCCATACAGTACCCATACAGTCTACCCATACAGTCTACCCATACAGTCTACCCATACAGTCTACCCATACAGTCTACCCATACAGTACCCATACAGTCTACCCATACAGTACCCATACAGTACCCATACAGTACCCATACAGTACCCATACAGTCTACCCATACAGTCTACCCATACAGTACCCATACAGTCTACCCATACAGTCTACCCATACAGTACCCATACAGTCTACCCATACAGTCTACCCATACAGTACCCATACAGTCTACCCATACAGTCTACCCATACAGTACCCATACAGTACCCATACAGTACCCATACAGTACCCATACAGTACCCATACAGTCTACCCATACCCATACAGTCTACCCATACAGTACCCATACAGTCTACCCATACAGTACCCATACAGTCTACCCATACAGTCTACCCATACAGTCTACCCATACAGTCTACCCATACAGTACCCATACAGTACCCATACAGTCTACCCATACAGTACCCATACAGTACCCATACAGTACCCATACAGTACCCATACAGTCTACCCATACAGTACCCATACAGTACCCATACAGTCTACCCATACAGTACCCATACAGTACCCATACAGTCTACCCATACAGTGTACCCATACAGTACCCATACAGTACCCATACAGTCTACCCATACAGTCTACCCATACAGTACCCATACAGTACCCATACAGTACCCATACAGTCTACCCATACAGTCTACCCATACAGTACCCATACAGTCTACCCATACAGTACCCATACAGTACCCATACAGTCTACCCATACAGTGTACCCATACAGTCTACCCATACAGTACCCATACGGTCTACCCATACAGTCTACCCATACAGTACCCATACAGTACCCATACAGTCTACCCATACAGTACCCATACAGTCTACCCATACAGTCTACCCATACAGTCTACCCATACAGTCTACCCATACAGTACCCATACAGTCTACCCATACAGTACCCATACAGTACCCATACAGTCTACCCATACAGTCTACCCATACAGTACCCATACAGTACCCATACAGTCTACCCATACAGTACCCATACAGTACCCATACAGTACCCATACAGTACCCATACAGTACCCATACAGTCTACCCATACAGTACCCATACAGTCTACCCATACAGTACCCATACAGTCTACCCATACAGTCTACCCATACAGTACCCATACAGTCTACCCATACAGTACCCATACAGTACCCATACAGTACCCATACAGTCTACCCATACAGTACCCATACAGTACCCATACAGTCTACCCATACAGTGTACCCATACAGTCTACCCATACAGTACCCATACGGTACCCATACGGTCTACCCATACAGTACCCATACAGTCTACCCATACAGTACCCATACAGTACCCATACAGTACCCATACAGTCTACCCATACAGTACCCATACAGTCTACCCATACAGTACCCATACAGTCTACCCATACAGTCTACCCATACAGTCTACCCATACAGTACCCATACAGTCTACCCATACAGTACCCATACAATACCCATACAGTACCCATACAATACCCATACAGTCTACCCATACAGTCTACCCATACAGTACCCATACAGTCTACCCATACAATCTACCCATACAGTACCCATACAGTCTACCCATACAGTACCCATACAGTACCCATACAGTCTACCCATACAGTCTACCCATACAGTACCCATACAGTACCCATACAGTCTACCCATACAGTACCCATACAGTACCCATACAGTCTACCCATACAGTACCCATACAGTCTACCCATACAGTACCCATACAGTCTACCCATACAGTACCCATACAGTCTACCCATACAGTCTACCCATACAGTCTACCCATACAGTCTACCCATACAGTGCCCATACAGTACCCATACAGTCTACCCATACAGTACCCATACAGTACCCATACAGTACCCATACAGTACCCATACAGTCTACCCATACAGTCTACCCATACAGTACCCATACAGTCTACCCATACAGTACCCATACAGTACCCATACAGTCTACCCATACAGTGTACCCATACAGTCTACCCATACAGTACCCATACGGTCTACCCATACGGTCTACCCATACAGTACCCATACAGTACCCATACAGTACCCATACAGTACCCATACAGTCTACCCATACAGTCTACCCATACAGTACCCATACAGTCTACCCATACAGTACCCATACAGTACCCATACAGTCTACCCATACAGTACCCATACAGTCTACCCATACAGTACCCATACAGTCTACCCATACAGTACCCATACAGTCTACCCATACAGTACCCATACAGTACCCATACAGTCTACCCATACAGTACCCATACAGTCTACCCATACAGTCTACCCATACAGTCTACCCATACAGTACCCATACAGTCTACCCCAGTCTACCCATACAGTCTACCCATACAGTCTACCCATACAGTACCCATACATAATAATAATAATAATAATATACCCATTTACAGTTTACCCATACAGTCACCCATACATTCTACGTATGGGTGGTCCCATACAGTACCATACTACCCCTACAGTTACAAGCGCCATGCTCTACCCAACAGCTACAGGACCATACAGTACCCATACAGTACCCATACAGTACCCATACAGTACCCATACAGTCTACCCATACAGTACCCATACAGTACCCATACAGTCTACCCATACAGTACCCATACAGTCTACCCATACAGTCTACCCATACAGTACCCTACCCATACAGTCTACCCATACAGTCTACCCATACAGTCTACCCATACAGTACCCATACAGTACCCATACAGTACCCATACAGTCTACCCATACAGTACCCATACAGTCTACCCATACAGTACCCATACAGTACCCATACAGTCTACCCATACAGTCTACCCATACAGTCTACACATACAGTACCCATACACTACCCATACAGTCTACCCATACAGTACCCATACAGTACACATACAGTACCCATACAGTACCCATACAGTCTACCCATACAGTACCCATACAGTACCCATACAGTCTACACATACAGTCTACCCATACAGTACCCATACAGTACCCATACAGTCTACCCATACAGTACCCATACAGTACCCATACAGTCTACCCATACAGTCTACCCATACAGTACCCATACAGTACCCATACAGTCTACCCATACAGTACCCATACAGTACCCATACAGTACACATACAGTACCCATACAGTACCCATACAGTCTACCCATACAGTACCCATACAGTCTACCCATACAGTACCCATACAGTACCCATACAGTCTACCCATACAGTCTACCCATACAGTCTACCCATACAGTACCCATACAGTCTACCCATACAGTACCCATACAGTCTACCCATACAGTACCCATACAGTACCCATACAGTACCCATACAGTACCCATACAGTCTACCCATACAGTACCCATACAGTCTACCCATACAGTACCCATACAGTCTACCCATACAGTACCCATACAGTACCCATACAGTACCCATACAGTACCCATACAGTACCCATACAGTACCCATACAGTCTACCCATACAGTACCCATACAGTCTACCCATACAGTCTACCCATACAGTACCCATACAGTCTACCCATACAGTACCCATACAGTCTACCCATACAGTACCCATACAATACCCATACAGTCTACCCATACAGTCTACCCATACAGTACCCATACAGTCTACCCATACAATCTACCCATACAGTACCCATACAGTCTACCCATACAGTACCCATACAGTCTACCCATACAGTCTACCCATACAGTCTACCCATACAGTACCCATACAGTCTACCCATACAGTACCCATACAGTCTACCCATACAGTACCCATACAGTCTACCCATACAGTACCCATACAATACCCATACAGTCTACCAATACAGTATACCCATACAGTCTACCCATACAGTACCCATACAGTCTACCCATACAGTACCCATACAGTACCCATACAGTCTACCCATACAGTACCCATACAGTACCCATACAGTCTACCCATACAGTCTACCCATACAGTCTACCCATACAGTACCCATACAGTCTACCCATACAGTACCCATACAGTACCCATACAGTCTACCCATACAGTACCCATACAGTACCCATACAGTCTACCCATACAGTGTACCCATACAGTCTACCCATACAGTACCCATACGGTCTACCCATACAGTACCCATACAGTACCCATACAGTCTACCAATACAGTACCCATACAGTACCCATACAGTACCCATATAGTCTACCCATACAGTACCCATACAGTACCCATACAGTACCCATACAGTCTACCCATACAGTACCCATACAGTACCCATACAGTACCGATACAGTACCCATACAGTACCCATACAGTACCCATACAGTACCCATACAGTCTACCCATACAGTACCCATACAGTACCCATACAGTACCCATACAGTACCCATACAGTCTACCCATACAGTACCCATACAGTACCCATACAGTACCCATACAGTCTACCCATACAGTAACCATACAGTACCCATACAGTACCCATACAGTCTACCCATACAGTCTACCCATACAGTACCCATACAGTCTACCCATACAGCCTACCCATACAGTACCCATACAGTAACCATACAGTCTACCCATACAGTACCCATACAGTACCCATACAGTACCCATACAGTACCCATACAGTCTACCCATACAGTAACCACACAGTACCCATACAGTACCTATACAGTACCCATACAGTCTACCCATACAGTACCCATACAGTACCCATACAGTCTACCCATACAGTACCCATACAGTCTACCCATACAGTCTACCCATACAGTACCCATACAGTACCCATACAGTCTACCCATACAGTCTACCCATACAGTACCCATACAGTACCCATACAGTCTACCCATACAGTCTACCCATACAGTACCCATACAGTCTACCCATACAGTACCCATACAATACCCATACAGTCTACCCCATACAGTACCCATACAGTCTACCCATACAGTACCCATACAGTCTACCCATACAGTACCCATACAGTACCCATACAGTACCCATACAGTACCCATACAGTACCCATACAGTACCCATACAGTACCCATACAGTCTACCCATACAGTACCCATACAGTACCCATACAGTCTACCCATACAGTACCCATACAGCACCCATACAGTACCCATACAGTACCCATACAGTCTACCCATACAGTACCCATACAGTCTACCCATACAGTACCCATACAGTCTACCCATACAGTACCCATACAGTACCCATACAGTCTACCCATACAGTACCCATACAGTCTACCCATACAGTACCCATACAGTACCCATACAGTCTACCCATACAGTCTACCCATACAGTACCCATACAGTCTACCCATACAGTCTACCCATACAGTACCCATACAGTACCCATACAGTCTACCCATACAGTACCCATACAGTACCCATACAGTCTACCCATACAGTACCCATACAGTACCCATACAGTCTACCCATACAGTACCCATACAGTCTACCCATACAGTACCCATACAGTCTACCCATACAGTACCCATACAGTACCCATACAGTCTACCCATACAGTATACCCATACAGTACCCATACAGTCTACCCATACAGTACCCATACAGTACCCATACAGTCTACCCATACAGTACCCATACAGTACCCATACAGTACCCATACA
>NW_025746319.1:122500-130874 GCF_021184085.1 Oncorhynchus gorbuscha
GAGAGAGACAGGCAGAGAGACAGGCAGAGAGACAGGCAGAGAGACAGGCAGAGAGAGACAGGCAGAGTGAGACAGACAGGCAGAGTGAGACAGACAGGCAGAGTGAGATAGGCAGGCAGAGTGAGATAGGCAGGCAGAGAGACAGGCAGAGAGAGTGAGACAGGCAGATAGAGAGATAGGCAGAGAGAGTGAGACAGGCAGAGAGAGTGAGACAGGCAGATAGAGAGACAGGCAGAGTGAGACAGGCAGAGAGAGTGAGACAGGCAGATAGAGAGACAGGCAGAGAGAGTGAGACAGGCAGATAGAGAGACAGGCAGAGTGAGACAGGCAGAGAGAGTGAGACAGGCAGAGAGAGTGAGACAGGCAGATAGAGAGACAGGCAGAGAGAGTGAGACAGGCAGAGAGAGTGAGACAGGCAGAGAGAGTGAGACAGGCAGATAGAGAGACAGGCAGAGTGAGACAGGCAGAGAGAGACAGGCAGAGAGAGTGTGACAGGCAGAGAGAGTGAGACAGGCAGAGAGAGTGAGACAGGCAGGTAGAGAGACAGGCAGAGAGAGACAGGTGAGAGAGACAGGCAGAGACAGGAGAGAGACAGGCAGAGAGACAGGCAGAGAGAGACAGGCAGAGAGAGACAGGCAGATGAGACAGACAGGCAGAGTGAGAGGCAGGCAGAGTGAGACAGGCAGGCAGAGAGACAGGCAGAGAGAGTGAGACAGGCAGATAGAGAGATAGGCAGAGTGAGACAGGCAGAGAGTGAGACAGGCAGATAGAGAGACAGGCAGAGTGAGACAGGCAGAGTGAGACAGGCAGATAGAGAGACAGGCAGAGTGAGACAGGCAGATAGAGAGACAGGCAGAGTGAGACAGGCAGAGAGAGTGAGACAGGCAGATAGAGAGACAGGCAGAGAGAGTGAGACAGGCAGATAGAGAGACAGGCAGAGTGAGACAGGCAGAGAGAGTGAGACAGGCAGAGAGAGTGAGACAGGCAGATAGAGAGACAGGCAGAGAGAGTGAGACAGGCAGAGAGAGTGAGACAGGCAGAGAGAGTGAGACAGGCAGATAGAGAGACAGGCAGAGAGAGTGAGACAGGCAGATAGAGAGACAGGCATAGAGAGTGTGACAGGCAGAGAGAGTGAGACAGGCAGAGAGAGTGAGACAGGCAGGTAGAGAGACAGGCAGAGAGACAGGTAGAGAGACAGGCAGAGAGAGACAGGCAGAGAGACAGGAGAGAGACAGGCAGAGAGAGGCAGAGAGACAGGCAGAGAGAGAGACAGGCAGAGAGAGTGAGACAGGCAGAGTGAGTGAGACAGGCAGAGTGAGAGACAGGCAGACAGGCAGAGTGAGACAGGCAGAGTGAGAGAGACAGGCAGAGTAAGACAGGCAGATAGAGAGATAGGCAGAGTGAGACAGGCAGAGAGAGTGAGACAGGCAGATAGAGAGACAGGCAGAGAGAGTGAGACAGGCAGAGAGAGAGACAGGCAGAGTGAGACAGGCAGAGAGAGTGAGACAGGCAGGCAGAGTGAGACAGGCAGAGAGAGTGAGACAGGCAGATAGAGAGACAGGCAGAGTGAGACAGGCAGAGAGAGTGAGACAGGCAGAGAGAGTGAGACAGGCAGATAGAGAGACAGGCAGAGAGAGTGAGACAGGCAGATAGAGAGACAGGCAGAGTGAGACAGGCAGAGAGAGTGAGACAGGCAGAGAGAGTGAGACAGGCATAGAGAGTGTGACAGGCAGAGAGAGTGAGACAGGCAGAGAGAGTGAGACAGGCAGGTAGAGAGACAGGCAGAGTGAGACAGGCAGGCAGAGTGAGACAGGCAGATGGAGAGACAGGCAGGAGAGTGAGACAGGCAGAGAGAGTGAGACAGGCAGAGAGAGTGAGACAGGCAGAGAGAGACATGCAGAGAGAGTGAGACAGGCAGAGAGAGTGAGACAGGCAGAGTGAGACAGGCAGGCAGAGTGAGACAGGCAGAGAGAGTGAGACAGGCAGGCAGGTAGAGAGACAGGCAGAGTGAGACAGGCAGGAAGAGTGAGACAGGCAGAGAGAGTGTGACAGGCAGGCAGAGTGAGACAGGCAGGTAGAGAGACAGGCAGGAGAGATAGGGAGGCAGAGTGAGACAGGCAGAGAGACAGGCAGGCAGAAAGACAGGCAGAGTGAGACAGGCAGAGAGAGTGAGACAGGCAGGTAGAGAGACAGGCAGAGAGAGTGAGACAGGCAGGCAGAGTGAGACAGGCAGGTAGAGAGACAGGCAGAGTGAGACAGGTAGAGAGACAGGCAGAGTGAGATAGGCAGGCAGAGTGAGACAGGCAGTGAGAGTGAGACAGGCAGAGAGAGTGAGACAGGCAGGTAGAGAGACAGGCAGAGAGATAGGCAGGCAGAGTGAGACAGGCAGGAGAGTGAGACAGGCAGGTAGAGAGACAGGCAGAGTAGAGACAGGCAGGCAGAGTGAGACAGGCAGAGAGATTGAGACAGGCAGGTAGAGAGACAGGCAGGCAGAGTGAGACAGGCAGAGAGAGGCAGACAGGCAGAGAGACAGGCAGAGAGACAGCAGGTGAGACAGGCAGGTAGAGAGACAGGCAGAGTGAGACAGGCAGTTAGAGAGAGACAGACAGGCAGGCAGAGAGACAGGCAGGCAGAGAGACAGTTAGAGAGACAGTTAGAGACAGACAGGTAGTGAGACAGACAGGTAGAGAGACAGTTGGAGACAGGCAGGTAGAGAGACAGGCAGGTAGAGAGACAGGCAGGTAGAGAGACAGGCAGGTAGAGAGACAGAGAGACAGGCAGGTAGAGAGACAGGCAGTTAGAGAGACAGGCAGTTAGAGAGACAGGCAGGTAGAGAGACAGGCAGGTAGAGAGACAGGCAGGTAGAGAGACAGTTAGTAGAGAGACAGGCAGGTAGAGAGACAGGCAGGTAGAGAGACAGTTAGAGAGACAGGCAGGTAGAGAGGCAGGCAGGCAGAGAGACAGGCAGGCAGAGAGACAGTTAGAGAGACAGACAGGTAGAGAGACAGTTAGAGAGACAGGCAGGTAGAGAGACAGTTAGAGAGACAGGCAGGTAGAGAGACAGTTAGAGAGACAGGCAGGTAGAGAGACAGGCAGGTAGAGAGACAGTTAGAGAGACAGGCAGGTAGAGAGACAGGCAGGTAGAGAGACAGGCATGTAGAGAGACAGGCAGGTAGAGAGGCAGGCAGGTAGAGAGACAGTTAGAGGCAGGCAGGTAGAGAGACAGTTAGAGAGACACAGGCAGGTAGAGACAGGCAGGAAGAGAGACAGGCAGGTAGAGAGACAGGCAGGTAGAGAGACAGGCAGGTAGAGAGACAGGCAGGTAGAGACAGGCAGGTAGAGAGACAGGCAGGTAGAGGCATGTCACCCATTGAGCATGTTTGGGATGCTCTGGATCAACATGTACAACAGCGTGTTCCAGTTCCCACCAATATTCAGAAACAGCCAATGAAGAGGAGTGGGACAACATTCCACAATCAGCAGCCTGATGTGAAGGAGATGTTGTGTTGGGTTGCATGAGGCAAATTATTAAGGTATATAATGTATCACACCAGATACGGACTGGTTTTCTGAGCCACAACCCTTTTATTAAGGTATATAAATGTAAATGTAAATACGGACTGGTTTTCTGAGCCACAACCCTTATATTAAGGTATATAATGTATCACACCAGATACGGACTGGTTTTCTGAGCCACAACCCCTTTTATTAAGGTATATAATGTATCACACCAGATACGGACTGGTTTTCTGAGCCACAACCCCTTTTATTAAGGTATATAATGTATCACACCAGATACGGACTGGTTTTCTGAGCCACAACCCCTTTTATTAAGGTATATAATGTATCACACCAGATACGGACTGGTTTTCTGAGCCACAACCCCTTTTATTAAGGTATATAATGTATCACACCAGATACGGACTGGTTTTCTGAGCCACAACCCCTTTTATTAAGGTATATAATGTATCACACCAGATACGGACTGGTTTTCTGAGCCACAACCCTTATATTAAGGTATATCATGTATCACACCAGATACGGACTGGTTTTCTGAGCCACAACCCCTTTTATTAAGGTATATAATGTATCACACCAGATACGGACTGGTTTTCTGAGCCACAACCCCTTTTATTAAGGTATATAATGTAATGTCTTCTCACAGGGCTGTGGGGTGAGACAGGGATGCAGCTTAAGCCCCACCCTTTTCAACATATATATCAACGAATTGGCGCGGGCACTAGAACAGTCTGCAGCACCCGGCCTCACCCTGCTAGAATCGGAAGTCAAATGTCTACTGTTTGCTGATGATCTGGTGCTTCTGTCACCAACCAAGGAGGGCCTACAGCAGCACCTAGATATTCTGCACAGATTCTGTCAGACCCTGGGCCCTGACAGTAAATCTCAGTAAGACCAAAATAATGGTGTTCCAAAAAAGGTCCAGTCACCAGGACCACAAATACAAATTCCATCTAGACACTGTTGCCCTAGAGCACACAAAAAACTATATATACCTTGGCCTAAACATCAGCGCCACAGGTAACTTCCACAAAGCTGTGAACGATCTGAGAGATAAGGCAAGAAGGGCATTCTATGCCATCAAAAGGAACATAAAATTCAACATACCAATTAGGATCTGGCTAAAAATACTTCAATCAGTCCATTGCCCTTTATGATTGTGAGGTCTGGGGTCCGCTCACCAACCAAGATTTCAAAAAATGGGACAAACACCAAATTGAGACTCTGCATTCAGAATTCTGCAAAAATATCTTCCGTGTACAACGTAGAACACCAAATAATACATGCAGAGCAGAATTAGGCCGATACCCACTAATTATCAAAATCCAGAAAAGAGCCATTAAATTCTACAACCACCTAAAAGGAAGTGATTCCCAAACCTTACACAACAAAGCCATCACCTACAGAGAGATGAACCTGGAGAAGAGTCCCCTAAGCAGGCTGGTCCTGCGGCTCTGTTCACAAACACAAACACACCCCACAGAGCCCCAGGACAGCAGCACAATTAGACCCAACCAAATCATGAGAAAAGAAAAAGATAATTACTTGACACATTGGAAAGAATTAACAAAAAAACAGAGCAAACTAGAATGCTATTTGGCCATAAACAGAGAGTACACAGTGGCAGAATACCTGACCACTGTGACTGACCCAAACTTAAGGAAAGCTTTGACTATGTACAGACTCAGTGAGCATAGCCTTGCTATTGAGAAAGACTGCCGTAGGCAGACATAGCTCTCAAGAGAAGACAGGCTATGTGCTCACTGCCCACAAAATGAGGTGGAAACTGAGCTGCACTTCCTAACCTCCTCAGTAGAGTACTCCCTCCCTCCCATCCTCTCTCCCTTTCTTTTTATTTCTGTCTCTTTTTGTCTTCTCCAGGTCAAATGAAATCACAATCACAAGCATAGCTGGCATCTAAACTCACACCCAGTGACACACACAGAGTGACACACACACAGGGAGTGTTAAATTACACAGTAGGAGAATCCCTCTGAGTCACTCCAACTAATCTGGCCTGAAGGAGGAGCTCAGGAGACCCACAGACTATGTCTCTCTCTCTCTCTCTCTCTCTCTCTCTCTCTCTCTCTCTCTCTCTCTCTCTCTCTCTCTCTCTCTCTCTCTCTCTCTCTCTCTGTCTCTCTCTGTCTCTCTCTCTCTCTCTCTCTCTCTCTCTCTCTCTCTCTCTCTCTCTCTCTCTCTCTCTCTCTCTCTCTCAGTCTCTCTCTCTCTCTCTCTCTCTCTCTCTCTCTCTCAGTCTCTCTCTCTCTCTCTCTCTCTCTCTCTCTCTCTCTCTCTCTCTCTCTCTCTCTCTCTCTCTCTCTCTCTCTCTCTCTCTCTGTCTTCTTTCTGTTTCTCTCTCTCTCTGTCTCTCTGTCTCTCTGTCTTTCTGTTTCTCTCTCTCTCTATATATATATATATATACAGTTGAAGTCAGAAGTTTACATACACTTAGATTGGAGTCATTAAAACTAGTTTTTCAACCATTCCACAAATGTCTTGTTAACAAACTATAGTTTTGGCAAGTCGGTTAGGGCATTTCATTTTTCCAACAATTGTTTACAGGCAGATTATTTCACTTATAATTCACTGTATCACAATTCCAGTGGGTCAGAAGTTTAGATTCACTAAGTTGACTGTGCCTTTAAACAGCTTGGAAAATGACAGAAAAGGCAGACATGGCTTTAGAAGCTTCTGATAGGCTAATTGACATCATTTGAGTCAATTGGAGGTGTACCTGTGGATGTATTTCAAGGCCTACCTTCAAACTCAGTGCCTCTTTGCTTGACATCATGGGAAAATCAAAAGAAATCAGCCAAGACCTCAAAAGAAAAGTGTAGACCTCCACAAGTCTGGATCATCCTTGGGAGCAATTTCCAAACGCCTGAAGGTACCACGTTCATCTGTACAAACAATAGTATGCAAGTATAAACACCATGGGACCACGCAGCCATGATACCGCTCAGGAAGGAAACGCGTTTTGTCTCCTAGAGTTTAACGTACTTTGGTGCGAAAAGTGCAAATCTATCCCAGAACAACAGCAAAGGACCTTGTGAAGATGCTGGAGGAAACAGGTACAAAAGTATCTATATCCACAGTAAAACGAGTCCTATTTCTACATAACCTGAAAGGCTGCTTAGCAAGGAAGAAGCCACTGCTCCAAAACCACAACAAAAAAGCCAGACTACGGTTTGCAACTGCACATAGGGACAAAGATCGTACTTTTTGGAGAAATGTCCTCTGGTCTGATGAAACAAAAATAGAACTGTTTGGCCATTATGACCATCATTATGTTTGGAGGAAAAAGGGGAGGCTTGCAAGCCGAAGAACACCATCCCAACTGTGAAGCACGGGGGTGGCAGCATCATGTTGTGGGGGTGCTTTGCTGCAGGAGGGACTGGTGCACTTCACAAAATAGATGGCATCACGAGGTAGGAAAATTATGTGGATATATTAAAGTAACATCTCAAGACATCAAAAGTTCAAGCTTGGTCGCAAATGGGTCTTCCAAATGGACAATGACCCCAAGCACACTTCCACATTTGTTGCAAAATGGCTTAAGGACCACAAAGTCAAGGAATTGGAGTGGCCATCACAAAGCCCTGACCTCAATCCTATAGAAAATGTGTGGGCAGAACTGAAAAAGCGTGTGCGAGCAAGGAGGACTAAAAACCTGACTCAGTTATACCAGCTCTGTCAGGAGGAATGGGCCAAAATTCACCCAACTTATTGTGGAAAGCTTGTGGAAGGCTACCCGAAACGTTTGACCCAAGTTAATCACTTTAAAGGCAATGCTACCAAATACTAATTGAGTGTTTGTAAACTTCTGACCCACTGGGAATGTGATGAAAAACATAAAAGCTGAAATAAATCATTCTCTCTACTATTATTCTGACATTTCACATAAAAATAAAGTGGTGATCCAAACTGACTGGAAACTTTTACTAGGATTAAATGTCAGGAATTGTGAAAATATTGAGGTTGAATATTTTTGGCTAATGTGCATGTAATCTTCTGACTTCATGTAATCTTCTATATAATGTATCTATGTAATGTATCAACTGTATCTATATATAATGTATCTATGTAATGTATCTATGTAATGTATCTATATAATGTAATGTATCTATGTAATGTATCTATATAATGTATCTATGTAATGTATCTATGTAATGTATCTATGTAATGTAATGTATCTATGTAATGTATCTATGTAATGTAATGTATCTATGTAATGTAATGTATCTATGTAATGTATCTATGTAATGTAATGTATCTAATGTATCTATGTAATGTATCTATGTAATGTATCTATGTAATGTATCTATATAATGTATCTATGTAATGTATCTATGTAATGTATCTATGTAATGTATCTATGTAATGTAATGTATCTATGTAATGTAATGTATCTATGTAATGTATCTATGTAATGTAATGTATCTATGTAATGTATCTATGTAATGTAATGTATCTATGTAATGTATCTATATAATGTATCTATGTAATGTATCTATGTAATGTATATATATAATGTATCTATGTAATGTATCTATGTAATGTATATATATAATGTATCTATATAATGTATCTATATAATGTATCTATGTAATGTATCTATGTAATGTATCTATATAATGTATCTATGTAATGTATCTATGTAATGTAATGTATCTATGTAATGTATCTATGTAATGTAATGTATCTATGTAATGTATCTATGTAATGTATCTATATAATGTATCTATGTAATGTATCTATATAATGTATCTATATAATGTATCTATATAATGTATCTATATAATGTATCTATATAATGTATCTATGTAATGTATCTATATAATGTAATGTATCT
>NW_025746320.1:0-40000 GCF_021184085.1 Oncorhynchus gorbuscha
TCAGTGTTAAAAACATCTCAGAACACTACTCTGACTCAGTGTTAAAAACATCTCAGAACACTACTCTGACTCAGTGTTAAAAACATCTCAGAACACTACTCTGACTCAGTGTTAAAAACATTTCAGAACACTGCTCTGACTCAGTGTTAAAAACATTTCAGAACACTACTCTGACTCAGTGTTAAAAACATTTCTGAACACTGCTCTGACTCAGTGTTAAAAACATCTCAGAACACTACTCTGACTCAGTGTTAAAAACATTTCTGAACACTGCTCTGACTCAGTGTTAAAAACATCTCAGAACACTACTCTGACTCAGTGTTAAAAAACATCTCAGAACACTACTCTGACTCAGTGTTAAAAACATCTCAGAACACTACTCTGAAATCACTCACTCACACAGCAAACAACCATTTAGGAAGATGGATGTGTGTGTGTGTTGAAGAAAAAAAAAAAATCTTTAAAGAAATGGATGAGTGATTTGAGTCTCCAAAGACAGTGTTTAATTTATGCGCCCCCAGTCCCAATGCTTTTCCCTGGTTAATACCGTCTCTATCAAGTCGGCGCACAAAATTGGCCAAGCGTCGCCCGGGTTTGGCCGATGTAGGCCGTCATTGTGAATAAGAATTTGTTCTTAACTGACTTGCCTAGGTAAATAAAGGTTAAAAACACACATATATATATAAAAATATATTTATATATATGAAATAAAGTTGATATGGGATATAAACAGGATAGACGTGGTATGATGAATTCCCATTGACATATGGTCATACAGCCGCCAGTCATTGAGACAGCTGAAGGTCTCTCCTCCCGACGCTACATCTGCACACAGGAAACGGATCTAAATGGCCCCACTTAGAAAACTCCCCTCTGATACGTCAAGGTAAGTGCTGGAGACGAGACAATCTCCCAGCTGTCCTCCTGCAGCGCCTGCTGCTATCAGTCACAACGTAGGTGAGATGTCCTGTAGTCACACAGAAACACAACCACTTAGAGAGAGAGAAGATGCAGGTGAGATGTCCTGGAGTCACACAGAAACACAACCACTTAGAGAGAGAGAGAATATGTAGGTGAGATGTCCTGGAGTCACACAGAAACACAACCACTCAGAGAGAGAGAATATGTAGGTGAGATGTCCTGGAGTCACACAGAAACACAACCACTTAGAGAGAGAGAGAATATGTAGGTGAGATGTCCTGGAGACACACAGAAACACAACCACTTAGAGAGAGAGAAGATGCAGGTGAGATGTCACACACAGAAACACAACCACTCAGAGAGAGAAGATGCAGGTGAGATGTCCTGGAGTCACACAGAAACACAACCACTTAGAGAGAGAGAGAATATGTAGGTGAGATGTCCTGGAGTCACACAGAAACACAACCACTCAGAGAGAGAGAATATGTAGGTGAGATGTCCTGGAGTCACACAGAAACACAACCACTCAGAGAGAGAGAATATGTAGGTGAGATGTCCTGGAGTCACACAGAAACACAACCACTTAGAGAGAGAGAGAATATGTAGGTGAGATGTCCTGGAGACACACAGAAACACAACCACTTAGAGAGAGAGAAGATGCAGGTGAGATGTCACACACAGAAACACAACCACTCAGAGAGAGAAGATGCAGGTGAGATGTCCTGGAGTCACACAGAAACACAACCACTTAGAGAGAGAGAGAATATGTAGGTGAGATGTCCTGGAGTCACACAGAAACACAACCACTCAGAGAGAGAGAATATGTAGGTGAGATGTCCTGGAGTCACACAGAAACACAACCACTCAGAGAGAGAGAATATGTAGGTGAGATGTCCTGGAGTCACACAGAAACACAACCACTCAGAGAGAGAGAAGATGCAACAGGGAAAAAAAACATTTTTTTTGCAGCACTTTCTGAATGGTTATTTTAATATATTTTTTTAGCTGCTTAAAAATGTGCTGTCTGTCCCCTTCTTCGTTTCTCCCCATAAAATGTAGTCACTATTGCCAGCCAGCTACGGTGAGAGACAGTTGAAGGGCTCTCCTCCCGATGCTGTAGCAGTTTATACACAGTTAAGGGGGTCTAGTGGTGCTACTGATAGTCAAGGTCAATACTGGAGACTAAAGACTCCCTCAGCCGTCCTCCTGTCCATGCTGCTATCTAGAGGACATTCCTATGGTGTTAAATAAGGAGAGTTGGGAAAGAAAATGGAGGAGGAGGGAAGGCAGGTATTGGCTCCCACTGACACAATAAAAACACTCCTACACTGTCTTTCGGAGATATACCAGGAGAGTGTGTGTGTGTGTGTGTGTGTGTGTGTGTGTGTGTGTGTGTGTGTGTGTGTGTGTGTGTGTGTGTGTGTGTGTGTGTGTGTGTGTGTGTGTGTGTGTGTGTGTGTGTGTGTGTGTGTGTGTGTGTGTGTGTGTGTGTGTGTGTGTGTGTGTGTGTGTGTGTGTGTGTGTGTGTTTATCCCCTCCACTGTCTGTGTGGCCTAACATCAGTCTCTGTATGAGGAGAGATACTGTGTTCAAGAGGGATGAAAGGAGAGCGCTCAGATCAAACACACTTTTCTCATTGTAGACAACAAACGTCCCCAGAGAACTCATTTTCTGCTCATGTCCATCCTAATGTGATTGATACCGGTGTTCTGTTCCAGGAACAGTCTCTACAGTCCTGTCTCCTCTATTGTAGGATTGACTCAGGTGTTCTGTTCTGTTCCAGGAACAGTCTCTACAGTCCTGTCCTCTCTATTGTAGGATTGATACAGGTGTTCTGTTCTGTTCCAGGAACAGTCTCTACAGCCCTGTCTCCTCTATTGTAGGATTGACTCAGGTGTTCTGTTCTGTTCCAGGAACAGTCTCTACAGTCCTGTCTCCTCTATTGTAGGATTGACTCAGGTGTTCTGTTCTGTTCCAGGAACAGTCTCTACAGTCCTGTCTCCTCTATTGTAGGATTGAGACAGGTGTTCTGTTCTGTTCCAGGAACAGTCTCTACAGTCCTGTCTCCTCTATTGTAGGATTGACTCAGGTGTTCTGTTCTGTTCCAGGAACAGTCTCTACAGTCCTGTCACCTCTATTGTAGGATTGACTCAGGTGTTCTGTTCTGTTCCAGGAACAGTCTCTACAGTCCTGTCCCCTCTATTGTAGGACTGATATGCTCTGGGCCCATATCCACAAAGCATCTCAGAGTAGAAAATTGGTGGTAAGTGCTGAAAATATTTTACTCCTACTCTTAGGTAAAAAAAAAATATTAAAAAAAATCTATGCATGAAGCATAGCTTTAGAGTTCCGGTGCTTTAGAGTTCCGGTGCTTTAGAGTTCCGGTGCTTTGGAGTTCCGCTGCTTTAGACTTCCGCTGCTTTAGAGTTCCGCTGCTTTGGAGTTCCGCTGCTTTAGACTTCCGCTGCTTTAGAGTTCCGCTGCTTTGGAGTTCCGCTGCTTTGGAGTTCCGGTGCTTTGGAGTTCCGCTGCTTTGGAGTTCCGCTGCTTTGGAGTTCCGCTGCTTTGGAGTTCCGGTGCTTTGGAGTTCCGCTGCTTTAGACTTCCGCTGCTTTAGAGTTCCGCTGCTTTGGAGTTCCGCTGCTTTGGAGTTCCGCTGCTTTAGACTTCCGCTGCTTTAGAGTTCCGCTGCTTTGGAGTTCCGCTGCTTTGGAGTTCCGCTGCTTTGGAGTTCCGGTGCTTTGGAGTTCCGCTGCTTTGGAGTTCCGGTGCTTTGGAGTTCCGCTGCTTCGGAGTTCCGCTGCTTCGGAGTTCCGCTGCTGTAACGGAGTTCCGATCTATCGGAGTTCCGCTACTATAACGGAGTTCCGCTGCATTAACGGAGTTCCGCTGCTTCGGAGTTCCGCTGCTTCAGAGTTCCGCTGCTTTGGAGTTCCGCTGCTTTGGAGTTCCGTTGCTTTGGAGTTCCGCTGCTTTGGAGTTCTAGCTGCATTTGGAGTTCCGCTGCTTTGGAGTTCCGCTGCTTTGGAGTTCGATCTACGGAGTTCCGCTGCTTAGAGTTCCGCTGCTTTAGAGTTAGTTGCGCTACATGTAACAGTATCTAGATCTATGTGTAACAGTATCTAGATCTACGTATAACAGTATCTAGATCTACATGTAACAGTATCTAGATCTACGTATAACAGTATCTAGATCTACATGTAACAGTATCTAGATCTATGTGTAACAGTATCTAGATCTATGTGTAACAGTATCTAGATCTACATGTAACAGTATCTAGATCTATGTGTAACAGTATCTAGATCTACATGTAACAGTATCTATATCTACGTATAACAGTATCTAGATCTACGTATAACAGTATCTAGATCTATGTGTAACAGTATCTAGATCTACATGTAACAGTATCTAGATCTATGTGTAACAGTATCTAGATCTATGTGTAACAGTATCTAGATCTACATGTAACAGTATCTAGATCTATGTGTAACAGTATCTAGATCTACATGTAACAGTATCTATATCTACGTATAACAGTATCTAGATCTACGTATAACAGTATCTAGATCTATGTGTAACAGTATCTAGATCTACATGTAACAGTATCTATATCTACGTATAACAGTATCTAGATCTACATGTAACAGTATCTAGATCTATGTGTAACAGTATCTAGATCTACATGTAACAGTATCTATATCTACGTATAACAGTATCTAGATCTACGTATAACAGTATCTAGATCTACGTATAACAGTATCTAGATCTACGTATAACAGTATCTAGATCTACATGTAACAGTATCTCTTTTGAATAATGATTCCACAAGGTCTATTTCCCAATTTATGACGAAATACTTAAATAAATAAACTGTTTCTTCTTTCTATTGTTTAATTACCTGCCTTGTGTTATTTGGAGCATCAACATCACCTTGGTCAAAACTATGTCTTCGTTGGGAATGTCTATTTGAATGAAATCACACCTTAATAATAATAATAATAATAATATATGCCATTTAGCAGACGCTTTTATCCAATGTGTGTATACATTCTACGTATGGGTGGTCCCGGGAATCGAACCCACTACCCTGGCGTTACAAGCGCCATGCTCTACCAACTGGGCAAGGTTCCCCAACCTGCGGACCAAAGTGGTTTTACTTGGCCCCCCAAGTTTAGGACTAATATATTAGTCCTAAACTCGGGGGGGGCCAAATAAAACTACTTTATATACTAATATATATACATAGGACTAATATATATACTTATATTTATTTATTTGTTTTAAGCTTGGGGGGCCAAGTAAAACCGCAAATATATATATATATAGATATATACAGTGCCTTGCGAAAGTATTCGGCCCCCTTGAACTTTGCGACCTTTTGCCACATTTCAGGCTTCAAACATAAAGATATAAAACTGTATTTTTTTTGTGAAGAATCAACAACAAGTGGGACACAATCATGAAGTGGAACGACATTTATTGGATATTGCAAACTTTTTTAAACAAATTAAAAACTTAAAAATATATATATATTAGTTGGACATAAGTCTGTAAAAACAGCAGGAAATCTGTATTCTCACACATAATAGAGAGACACGTGATGAATACAAAATGTACGCGCAAGGGTTTGAAATATTTATGTTTTTAGTCAAACATTCTTTCTGTGTGTGCTTCTTGCGGTCAATTTGCAGTCCAGTCCACAAATGATTCGTAATTATGTTCCTGCCCTCCTACCAATCCGCTGGAGGAAAAGAATCGGCCCGCGGCTGAGTCTAGTTGATGATTCCGCCTGAAGGGGGTCAAAAATGACGACGCTTCAATGAGTCCTCCGGTTAACTGCGCGGTGCGCACCGCATACAAATAGTAATACAAATATGAACATGATGCAGACAGGTATCCAAGACGTCACAACAACCTATAAGGCTTTTTATAACAACCATCAGTGTTCCACTGGATGTCATAAGGTGAATGCACCAAGTTGTAAGTCGCTCTGGATAAGAGCGTCTGCTAAATGACTTAAATGTAAATGTATTGGTTAAAAGAAATGGCAACATATTAGTCAAAAATAATTCAGATTGAAATTAAAAAGAATTAAGAGTGTTGTAAAGCGATCGTGTCAGGCGAAAATGATGTGAAAGGTTTTACCATTGCATGCGCAGTCCCACATTCACTCTGAAAGCGATGGGTTATTCCCCATAATGTGCAACAATGTCAATGAACGTCATCGCTATATTTCATTTACATTACATTTTATTACATTTAAGTCATTTAGCAGACGCTCTTATCCAGAGCGACTTACAAATTGGTGCATTCACCTTATGACATCCAGTGGAACAGCCACTTTACAATAGTGCATCTACATATTTTAAGGGGGGTGAGAAGGATTACTTTATCCTATCCTAGGTATTCCTTAAAGAGGTGGGGTTTCAGGTGTCTCCGGAAGGTGGTGATTGACTCCGCTGTCCTGGCGTCGTGAGGGAGTTTGTTCCACCATTGGGGAGCCAGAGCAGCGAACAGTTTTGACTGGGCTGAGCGGGAACTGTACTTCCTCAATGGTAGGGAGGCGAGCAGGCCAGAGGTGGATGAACGCAGTGCCCTTATTTGGGTGTAGGGCCTGATCAGAGCCTGGAGGTACTGAGGTGCCGTTCCCCTCACAGCTCCGTAGGCAAGCACCATGTTCTTGTAGCGGATGCGAGCTTCAACTGGAAGCCAGTGGAGAGAGCGGAGGAGCGGGGTGACGTGAGAGAACTTGGGAAGGTTGAACACCAGACGGGCTGCGGCGTTCTGGATGAGTTGTAGGGGTTTAATGGCACAGGCAGGGAGCCCAGCCAACAGCGAGTTGCAGTAATCCAGACGGGAGATGACAAGTGCCTGGATTAGGACCTGTGCCGCTTCCTGTGTGAGGCAGGGTCGTACTCTGCGGATGTTGTAGAGCATGAACCTACAGGAACGGGCCACCGCCTTGATGTTAGTTGAGAACGACAGGGTGTTGTCCAGGATCACGCCAAGGTTCTTAGCGCTCTGGGAGGAGGACACAATGGAGTTGTCAACCGTGATGGCGAGATCATGGAACGGGCAGTCCTTCCCCGGGAGGAAGAGCAGCTCCGTCTTGCCGAAGTTCAGCTTGAGGTGGTGATCCGTCATCCACACTGATATGCCTGCCAGACATGCAGAGATGCGATTCGCCACCTGGTCATCAGAAGGGGGAAAGGAGAAGATTAATTGTGTGTCGTCTGCATAGCAATGATAGGAGAGACCATGTGAGGTTATGACAGAGCCAAGTGACTTGGTGTATAGCGAGAATAGGAGAGGGCCTAGAACAGAGCCCTGGGGGACACCAGTGGTGAGAGCGCATGGTGAGGAGACAGATTCTCGCCACGCCACCTGGTAGGAGCGACCTGTCAGGTAGGACGCAATCCAAGCGTGGGCCACGCCGGAGATGCCCAACTCGGAGAGGGTGGAGAGGAGTATCTGATGGTTCACAGTATCGAAGGCAGCCGATAGGTCTAGAAGGATGAGAGCAGAGGAGAGAGAGTTAGCTTTAGCGGTGCGGAGCGCCTCCGTGATACAGAGAAGAGCAGTCTCAGTTGAATGACTAGTCTTGAAACCTGACTGATTTGGATCAAGAAGGTCATTCTGAGAGAGATAGCGGGAGAGCTGACCAAGGACGGCACGTTCAAGAGTTTTGGAGAGAAAAGAAAGAAGGGATACTGGTCTGTAGTTGTTGACATCGGAGGGATCGAGTGTAGGTTTTTTCCTTTGCGGTACGTCAAACTGTCGTGATTACCAGCCGAGGTAAACTGTTATTATTATTTTGTCTGGGCAGTGTCTGAAAAACATCCTAAAACCTACTCCGAGCAGGGAGTTATTGTTGTCTTTTAAAAAAAAAGGTTTTTAACCTGATTCCAGGACCTGTTCTGTTCCAGATACTGTATCTACAGTCCTATCTACTTTCCATTGCATGCTTTTTAGCCTGGGCAGTTTTTACGTCCCAAATTGCACCCATTCCGTACAAGCGTATTAACTTGACCAGGACTCATAGGGCGCTAGTCAAAGTAGTAACCAGATCGGGCGGGAAACAGTTGCATTTTGTAGTTTCTTTGAAAACAACAACTTTTCAAATACCCAAGGTAGTCAAATATAGTTTAAAACTAAAATGTAAACCATTTATTTTATTTTTATATTCATATACAGGTCTCAGAAAAACGATTTGAACTTATTTGGAATACCTGCCAAATATTTGCTGGAAGAACCAAAAAACGACAACAGTTAGTTTGAATTAGTCTAAATAGATTATTCTTTTAACACACTGGAGCACTCTCAGATACTAATATAACATAAAGCCTACAATTAAATACATCAGGGATATAGAATCAACATAGTCATTTTTAAACTGCCAAAGTGGTCTAACAAATATATATACATTTACAATGAGTGAGCTATAAAACACGACATCCGGTTCCTATATAAGTGGAGTAACTTTGTGATTATGACAACAGCGTCATTTTTGTTAAGAGGACACAGAACGTTGGAAATGTCTTTATGACATCATAATGGAGTCATTACATACCGTGGAATAAGGAACCATCACTGTTCCTTCTGTACAGTAGTTGGAAATGTCTTTATGACATCATAATGGAGTCATTACATACCGTGGAATAAGGAACCATCACTGTTCCTTCTGTACAGTAGTTGGAAATGTCTTTATGACATCATAATGGAGTCATCACTGTTCCTTCTGTACAGTAGTTGGAAATGTCTTTATGACGTCATAATGGAGTCATTACATAACGTGGAATAAGGAACCATCACTATTCCTATTGTACAGTAGTTGGAAATGTCTTTATGACATCATAATGGAGTCATTACATAACGTGGAATAAGGAACCATCACTATTCCTTCTGTACAGAATGTTGGAAATGTCTTTATGACATCATAATGGAGTCATTACATAACGTGGAATAAGGAACAATCACTATTCCTTCTGTACAGAATGTTGGAAATGTCTTTATGACATCATAATGGAGTCATTACATAACGTGGAATAAGGAACCATCACTATTCCTTCTGTACAGAATGTTGGAAATGTCTTTATGACATCATAATGGAGTCATTACATAATGTGGAATAAGGAACCATCACCATTCCTTCTGTACAGTAGTTGGAAATGTCTTTATGACATCATAATGGAGTCATTACATAACGTGGAATAAGGAACCATCACTATTCCTTCTGTACAGTAGTTGGAAAAACAAAACAAAAAAACTCAGCTCATCGCTATGCAATTAAAATGCAATTACCCAAAATATTAGGTAACAATACGCTGCTCTAAAAAAGTCATTACAGTTGTATTACACAGGCACCAGAACAGTGTAATGTGTTATTAAGTGTTATCGTGAACAGTAACCTGTCGTCTTGAATCAACTACAGCCAAGGAAGGTGGATAAGCAGGTTTGTTCGTGTTCCTAATAAACTGTCCCTTTTGAAGGGATACTTGGGGATTTTGGGCAATGAGGTCCTTTAATCGACCTCCCCAGAATCAGATGAACTCGTGGACACAATTGTTATGTCTGCGTGCAGTTTGAAGGATGTTGCTAACTAGCGTTAGCGCAACGGCTAGAAGTCTATGGGGTATCTATCTGCTAATACCCATACACTCCCAGCCATTGCACTAATGCTAGTTAGCATTGGCTCACGAAACTATCCCTCAACTTCCCCATAGTTTTAATAAGTAGTCACACTTCCTGAAATCTGTATTCAAATAGTTTTAATAAGTAGTCACACTTCCTGAAATCTGTATTCAAATAGTTTTAATAAGTAGTCACACTTCCTGAAATCTGTATTCAAATAGTTTTAATAAGTAGTCACACTTCCTGAAATCTGTATTCAAATAGTTTTAATAAGTAGTCACACTTCCTGAAATCTGTATTCAAATAGTTTTAATAAGTAGTCACACTTCCTGAAATCTGTATTCAAATAGTTTTAATAAGTAGTCACACTTCCTGAAATCTGTATTCAAATAGTTTTAATAAGTAGTCACACTTCCTGAAATCTGTATTCAAATAGTTTTAATAAGTAGTCACACTTCCTGAAATCTGTATTCAAATAGTTTTAATAAGTAGTCACACTTCCTGAAATCTGTATTCAAATAGTTTTAAAAAGTAGTCACACTTCCTGAAATCTGTATTCAAATAGTTTTAATAAGTAGTCACACTTCCTGAAATCTGTATTCAAATAGTTTTAAAAAGTAGTCACACTTCCTGAAAGCTGTATTCAAATAGTTTTAATAAGTAGTCACACTTCCTGAAATCTGTATTCAAATAGTTTTAAAAAGTCACCTCCAAAGTGGCTATGTGTTCCCCAATCATTCCAAAGCAGTTAAAGGGAATGGGGCGCCATTTGGGACAAACAGAGTGGGGAGTACGGAGTATAATAATTCAGACCCAGACCTAAGAGATGGAACAGGCCGGTGAGTGTTCATTGGTTTGCCAACACAAACTAAAAACTGCTGTGAAATTAACTGTGATGAAACTAGGTTGAAAACGAGCAGATAAAGGTGGATTTTTTAATTACAAAACTGACCCCGATTTAATGTGAATAAATGACTCAAAATAAATGTTGTATCGTTTGTCTGTAAATCATTTCTCCGCTCTCAATTCTGTCTGCAAATGGTGAGTACGGCATGCCCTACCCTTTAAGAGGCTACGTCCCAAACAACACCCTACGGGCCCTGGTCAATAGTAGTGCACTACACAGGGAATAGGGTGCCATTTGGAACGAAGTCATAGATGAGGTGGGGGGGAAACAATAAGCAAAGCTGCATCTGAAATCTTATTAAAAAACATGACGTAAGATTATTAAAAGATTAGCTTCACCTAGTTCCATCTCAGCACACTCTCTGTTTGTTTCTGTCCTGTGAACAAAGAGTCTTCAGTTTACATGGAGGCAGGAGGGGAGGCAGGAGAGGAGAGGCAGGAGAGGAGAGGCAGTAGAGAAGAGGCAGTAGAGAAGAGGCAGCAGAGGCAAGAGAGGAGAGGCAGGGGGAGAGGCAGGAGGAGAGGCAGGAGAGGAGAGGCAGTAGAGAAGAGGCAGCAGAGGAGAGGCAGGAGGAGAGGCAGGGGAGAGGCAGTAGGGGGAGAGGCAGTAGAGGGAGAGGCAGGGGGAGAGGCAAGAGAGGAGAGGCAGGGGGAGAGGCAGTAGAGGAGAGGCAGGGGGAGAGGCAGTAGAGGGAGAGGCAGGGGGAGAGGCAAGAGAGGAGAGGCAAGAGAGGAGAGGCAGGAGAGGAGAGGCAAGAGATGAGAGGCAGGAGGGGAGACAGATTTAATCACTCAACTGAATTGATTCACAGATTTCACACAATGAAATGGTCTACTTTTAGGATGGAACTGAAAATAGATATTTGATCATTTCCACATAATTTATTCAATAATCTTTTCACTTTGTATGTTACAGACATGATCTTTCTGTTGTTTGTAAGTATTTAGGAAACCCACATTCTCTGATTCATTTAGCCCAACTCTCTCAGAATAAGTAGGCTGATTATCCAGCTTCTCTCTTCATGACCTGAGTCTCCTCTCCTGATCCCTTTGTGGTGTATTCCAGGGACGACACTGCCCCCCAGTGGTCTATTACAGTAACTGCAGGTTCTCAACACCAAAGGCATAGATATTTTTAAAATGTTTTTTTTATTTAACTAGGCAAGTCAGTTAAGAACAAATTATTATTTACAAATACGACCTACCAGGGAAAAAAAGTAGGTTAACTGCCTTATTCAGGGGAAGAATGACAGATTTTCTTTTACCTTGTCAGCTTAGGGATTCGATCTAGCAACCTTTCAGTTACTGGCCCAATGCTGTAATCACTAAGCTACCCCCCCCCAATAAACCTTTATTGAACTGACTAAAAAATATGAATCCCTTATGTATAAATAAAGCGAGGTTTTGTTATATAAAACTTCAGAATAGTGCAATTCTGTGACGAACAAATACAATCAGACACAACGGAAAAAGTCATGTTTTTTCCTCAATTAAATAAAAGTCTAATTATTATTGTCAGGTTTGATGAGTTGGCGTACCCCAGAATAGTGCCTGGGTAGTCTACTTCTTCAGGATCTGTCTCTTCATAATCTGATCTAGGATCAGGTCTCCCTGCTTCACGTCCGTGTTGCCACAGCCAACCACCGGACAGCTGTGGGACGGAGAAAAGGAATATGCTAATGAATCAATCTAATGTTTTAACTGCAACAGTTGTTTAAGTGGAAAACAAGGTGAGAAAACAGCAGGGTAGGACAGAGACGACATCACATCCTGATAAGACAAGATCCTAACAGTAACAGGCAGACTCAAGACAACAGAGTGTAAATGAATCGACTAAACCAGACAGTAGGAGTCTCACCGTAACTTCTTCTTCTGGTTTTGCCTGGCCTTGATCATCCCCATAATGGCGTCCCGGTCGTAGTGGTGGTTACACTTCTGGTTCTTCATGGGGTTCACCATCTCCACCTGCAGGGCCGCACAACAACATGGACACAACCAGACTGTAAGGCTTTATTGTCCTGTTGCCGGGCAGATTAGTTTACAGTGGGGGAAAGACATACCATCAGGAGGAGTAGAGACCAACCTGAGTCAGGGGACAGGTTAGATACTGAGACCAACCTGAGTCAGGGGACAGGTTAGATACTGAGACCAACCTGAGTCAGGGGACAGGTTAGATACTGAGACCAACCTGAGTCAGGGGACAGGTTAGATACTGAGACCAACCTGAGTCAGGGGACAGGTTAGATACTGAGACCAACCTGAGTCAGGGGACAGGTTAGATACTGAGACCAACCTGAGTCAGGGGACAGGTTAGATACTGAGACCAACCTGAGTCAGGGGACAGGTTAGATACTGAGACCAACCTGAGTCAGGGGACAGGTTAGATACTGAGACCAACCTGAGTCAGGGGACAGGTTAGATACTGAGACCAACCTGAGTCAGGGGACAGGTTAGATACTGAGACCAACCTGAGTCAGGGGACAGGTTAGATACTGAGACCAACCTGAGTCAGGGGACAGGTTAGATACTGAGACCAACCTGAGTCAGGGGACAGGTTAGATACTGAGACCAACCTGAGTCAGGGGACAGGTTAGATACTGAGACCAACCTGAGTCAGGGGACAGGTTAGATACTGAGACCAACCTGAGTCAGGGGACAGGTTAGATACTGAGACCAACCTGAGTCAGGGGACAGGTTAGATACTGAGACCAACCTGAGTCAGGGGACAGGTTAGATACTGAGACCAACCTGAGTCAGGGGACAGGTTAGATACTGAGACCAACCTGAGTCAGGGGACAGGTTAGATACTGAGACCAACCTGAGTCAGGGGACAGGTTAGATACTGAGACCAACCTGAGTCAGGGGACAGGTTAGATACTGAGACCAACCTGAGTCAGGGGACAGGTTAGATACTGAGACCAACCTGAGTCAGGGGACAGGTTAGATACTGAGACCAACCTGAGTCAGGGGACAGGTTAGATACTGAGACCAACCTGAGTCAGGGGACAGGTTAGATACTGAGACCAACCTGAGTCAGGGGACAGGTTAGATACTGAGACCAACCTGAGTCAGGGGACAGGTTAGATACTGAGACCAACCTGAGTCAGGGGACAGGTTAGATACTGAGACCAACCTGAGTCAGGGGACAGGTTAGATACTGAGACCAACCTGAGTCAGGGGACAGGTTAGATACTGAGACCAACCTGAGTCAGGGGACAGGTTAGATACTGAGACCAACCTGAGTCAGGGGACAGGTTAGATACTGAGACCAACCTGAGTCAGGGGACAGGTTAGATACTGAGACCAACCTGAGTCAGGGGACAGGTTAGATACTGAGACCAACCTGAGTCAGGGGACAGGTTAGATACTGAGACCAACCTGAGTCAGGGGACAGGTTAGATACTGAGACCAACCTGAGTCAGGGGACAGGTTAGATACTGAGACCAACCTGAGTCAGGGGACAGGTTAGATACTGAGACCAACCTGAGTCAGGGGACAGGTTAGATACTGAGACCAACCTGAGTCAGGGGACAGGTTAGATACTGAGACCAACCTGAGTCAGGGGACAGGTTAGATACTGAGACCAACCTGAGTCAGGGGACAGGTTAGATACTGAGACCAACCTGAGTCAGGGGACAGGTTAGATACTGAGACCAACCTGAGTCAGGGGACAGGTTAGATACTGAGACCAACCTGAGTCAGGGGACAGGTTAGATACTGAGACCAACCTGAGTCAGGGGACAGGTTAGATACTGAGACCAACCTGAGTCAGGGGACAGGTTAGATACTGAGACCAACCTGAGTCAGGGGACAGGTTAGATACTGAGACCAACCTGAGTCAGGGGACAGGTTAGATACTGAGACCAACCTGAGTCAGGGGACAGGTTAGATACTGAGACCAACCTGAGTCAGGGGACAGGTTAGATACTGAGACCAACCTGAGTCAGGGGACAGGTTAGATACTGAGACCAACCTGAGTCAGGGGACAGGTTAGATACTGAGACCAACCTGAGTCAGGGGACAGGTTAGATACTGAGACCAACCTGAGTCAGGGGACAGGTTAGATACTGAGACCAACCTGAGTCAGGGGACAGGTTAGATACTGAGACCAACCTGAGTCAGGGGACAGGTTAGATACTGAGACCAACCTGAGTCAGGGGACAGGTTAGATACTGAGACCAACCTGAGTCAGGGGACAGGTTAGATACTGAGACCAACCTGAGTCAGGGGACAGGTTAGATACTGAGACCAACCTGAGTCAGGGGACAGGTTAGATACTGAGACCAACCTGAGTCAGGGGACAGGTTAGATACTGAGACCAACCTGAGTCAGGGGACAGGTTAGATACTGAGACCAACCTGAGTCAGGGGACAGGTTAGATACTGAGACCAACCTGAGTCAGGTTAGGGGACAGGTTAGATACTGAGACCAACCTGAGTCAGGGGACAGGTTAGATACTGAGACCAACCTGAGTCAGGGGACAGGTTAGATACTGAGACCAACCTGAGTCAGGGGACAGGTTAGATACTGAGACCAACCTGAGTCAGGGGACAGGTTAGATACTGAGACCAACCTGAGTCAGGGGACAGGTTAGATACTGAGACCAACCTGAGTCAGGGGACAGGTTAGATACTGAGACCAACCTGAGTCAGGGGACAGGTTAGATACTGAGACCAACCTGAGTCAGGGGACAGGTTAGATACTGAGACCAACCTGAGTCTGAGGGGACAGGTTAGATACTGAGACCAACCTGAGTCAGGGGACAGGTTAGATACTGAGACCAACCTGAGTCAGGGGACAGGTTAGATACTGAGACCAACCTGAGTCAGGGGACAGGTTAGATACTGAGACCAACCTGAGTCAGGGGACAGGTTAGATACTGAGACCAACCTGAGTCAGGGGACAGGTTAGATACTGAGACCAACCTGAGTCAGGGGACAGGTTAGATACTGAGACCAACCTGAGTCAGGGGACAGGTTAGATACTGAGACCAACCTGAGTCAGGGGACAGGTTAGATACTGAGACCAACCTGAGTCAGGGGACAGGTTAGATACTGAGACCAACCTGAGTCAGGGGACAGGTTAGATACTGAGACCAGACCAACTGAGTCAGGGGACCTGAGAGTCAGGGGACAGGTTAGATACTGAGACCAACCTGAGTCAGGGGACAGGTTAGATACTGAGACCAACCTGAGTCAGGGGACAGGTTAGATACTGAGACCAACCTGAGTCAGGGGACAGGTTAGATACAGGTTAGATACTGAGACCAACCTGAGTCAGGGGACAGGTTAGATACTGAGACCAACCTGAGTCAGGGGACAGGTTAGATACTGAGACCAACCTGAGTCAGGGGACAGGTTAGATACTGAGACCAACCTGAGTCAGGGGACAGGTTAGATACTGAGACCAACCTGAGTCAGGGGACAGGTTAGATACTGAGACCAACCTGAGTCAGGGGACAGGTTAGATACTGAGACCAACCTGAGTCAGGGGACAGGTTAGATACTGAGACCAACCTGAGTCAGGGGACAGGTTAGATACTGAGACCAACCTGAGTCAGGGGACAGGTTAGATACTGAGACCAACCTGAGTCAGGGGACAGGTTAGATACTGAGACCAACCTGAGTCAGGGGACAGGTTAGATACTGAGACCAACCTGAGTCAGGGGACAGGTTAGATACTGAGACCAACCTGAGTCAGGGGACAGGTTAGATACTGAGACCAACCTGAGTCAGGGGACAGGTTAGATACTGAGACCAACCTGAGTCAGGGGACAGGTTAGATACTGAGACCAACCTGAGTCAGGGGACAGGTTAGATACTGAGACCAACCTGAGTCAGGGGACAGGTTAGATACTGAGACCAACCTGAGTCAGGGGACAGGTTAGATACTGAGACCAACCTGAGTCAGGGGACAGGTTAGATACTGAGACCAACCTGAGTCAGGGGACAGGTTAGATACTGAGACCAACCTGAGTCAGGGGACAGGTGAAGTTAACTTCACTCTGCGTCACAGCAACGTCCTCATCCATATCCTCATCCATATTCTCTGCTGCCTCAGGGTTCACTGATGGAGACAGAACATACACACAAGACAGGTTAACCAGTCACCATGTGGGACGTGCTGCTAGTCTACATACAACTAGTGTGTGTGTGTGTGTGTGTGTGTGTGTGTGTGTGTGTGTGTGTGTGTGTGTGTGTGTGTGTGTGTGTGTGTGTGTGTGTGTGTGTGTGTGTGTGTGTGTGTGTGTGTGTGTGTGTGTGCCTCACCTGTTTTGAGTGCGTTTCTGACGTTCTCCTTAAAGCTGACCAGCTTGACGTGGTTCTGCAGCTCTCCCTCAGACAGACTGCCGTGTGTCTCAGTGAACTTCTCCTTCACCAGAGACTTCAGTCTGAACATGGCCTCGGGCTCCTGGTTCCTCACCTGGAGAACAGGAGACAGGTAACATCAGACAGGTGCTGGGGGGAGACAGGCGCTCTGGGAGGGGGAAGACAGGTGCTCTGGGAGGGGGGAAGACAGGTGCTCTGGGAGGGGGGAAGACAGGCGCTCTGGGAGGGGGAAGACAGGTGCTCTGGGAGGGGGGAAGACAGGCGCTCTGGGAGGGGGAAGACAGGCGCTCTGGGAGGGGGAAGACAGGCGCTCTGGGAGGGGGGAAGACAGGCGCTCTGGGAGGGGGAAGACAGGCGCTCTGGGAGGGGGAGACAGGCGCTCTGGGAGGGGGGGGAGACAGGTGCTGAGGGGGGAAGACAGGTGCTGGGGGGAAGACAGGTGCTCTGGGAGGGGGAAGACAGGCGCTCTGGGAGGGGGGAAGACAGGCGCTCTGGGAGGGGGAAGACAGGTGCTCTGGGAGGGGGGCAGACAGGCGCTCTGGAAGGGGGAAGACAGGTGCTGGGGGGGGAAGACAGGCGCTCTGGGAGGGGGAAGACAGGTGCTGGGTGGGGGCAGACAGGCTCTCTGGGAGGGGGGAAGACAGGTGCTGGGGGGAAGACAGGCTCTCTGGGAGGGGGAAGACAGGTGCTGGGGGGAAGACAGGCGCTCTGGGAGGGGGCAGACAGGTGCTCTGGGAGGGGGCAGACAGGTGCTCTGGGAGGGGGGCAGACAGGTGCTCTAGGGGGGCAGACAGGTGCTCTAGGGGGCAGACAGGTGCTCTAGGGGGCAGACAGGTGCTGGGGGGCAGACAGGTGCTCTAGGGGGGGCAGACAGGTGCTCTAGGGGGGGCAGACAGGTGCTCATTCGTGAACACCATAGCAAAAAGCTTTGCAATGGAAAATAAAAACGAAGAATTTCATATTGGACATGATCAGTTAGTCCCTCCCTGTTTCAGACGATCAGTTAGTCCCTCCCTGTTTCAGACGATCAGTTAGTCCCTCCCCGTTTCAGACGATCAGTTAGTCTGAAACAGGGAGGGACTAACTGATCGTCTGAAACAGGGAGGGACTAACTGATCATCTGAAACAGGGAGGGACTAACTAGTCCCTCCCTGTTTCAGATGATCAGTTAGTCCCTCCCTGTTTCAGACGATCAGTTAGTCCCTCCCTGTTTCAGACGTTCAGTTAGTCCCTCCCCGTTTCAGACGATCAGTTAGTCCCTCCCCGTTTCAGACGATCAGTTAGTCCCTCCCCGTTTCAGACGATCAGTTAGTCCCTCCCTGTTTCAGATGATCAGTTAGTCCCTCCCTGTAGTCCCTCCCTGTTTCAGACAATCAGTTAGTCCCTCCCTGTTTCAGACGATCAGTTAGTCCCTCCCTGTTTCAGACGATCAGTTAGTCCCTCCCTGTAGTCCCTCCCTGTTTCAGACAATCAGTTAGTCCCTCCCTGTTTCAGACGATCAGTTAGTCCCTCCCTGTTTCAGACGATCAGTTAGTCCCTCCCTGTTTCAGACGATCAGTTAGTCCCTCCCGTTTCAGACGATCAGTTAGTCCCTCCCGTTTCAGACGATCAGTTAGTCCCTCCCTGTAGTCCCTCCCCGTTTCAGACGATCAGTTAGTCCCTCCCTGTAGTCCCTCCCCGTTTCAGACGATCAGTTAGTCCCTCCCTGTTTCAGACGATCAGTTAGTCCCTCCCCGTTTCAGACGCTCAGTTAGTCCCTCCCGTTTCAGACGATCAGTTAGTCCCTCCCGTTTCAGACGATCAGTTAGTCCCTCCCGTTTCAGGCGATCAGTTAGTCCCTCCCCGTTTCAGACGATCAGTTAGTCCCTCCCCGTTTCAGACGATCAGTTAGTCCCTCCCGTTTCAGACGATCAGTTAGTCCCTCCCCGTTTCAGACGATCAGTTAGTCCCTCCCGTTTCAGACGATCAGTTAGTCCCTCCCCGTTTCAGACGATCAGTTAGTCCCTCCCGTTTCAGGCGATCAGTTAGTCCCTCCCGTTTCAGACGATCAGTTAGTCCCTCCCCGTTTCAGACAATCAGTTAGTCCCTCCCCGTTTCAGACGATCAGTTAGTCCCTCCCCGTTTCAGACGATCAGTTAGTCCCTCCCCGTTTCAGACGATCAGTTAGTCCCTCCCTGTTTCAGACGATCAGTTAGTCCCTCCCTGTTTCAGACGATCAGTTAGTCCCTCCCTGTTTCAGACCGCTTCGATAAGTCTGGTGCCAAAGGAATACGACCTGGGTGTTATAGAGCCCCACTGTGGAGGTGGTGTCATAATACCCATAAAACCTAGCGGAGGTGGTGTCATAATACCCATAAAACCTAGCGGTGGTGGTGTCATAATACCCATAAAACCTAGCGGGGGTGGTGTCATAATACCCATAAAACCTAGCGGGGGTGGTGTCATAATACCCATAAAACCTAGCGGAGGTGGTGTCATAATACCCATAAAACCTAGCGGAGGTGGTGTCATAATACCCATAAAACCTAGCGGAGATGGTGTCATAATACCCATAAAACCTAGCGGAGATGGTGTCATAATACCCATAAAACCTAGCGGAGGTGGTATCATAATACCCATAAAACCTAGCGGGGGTGGTGTCATAATACCCATAAAACCTAGCGGAGGTGGTGTCATAATACCCATAAAACCTAGCGGAGGTGGTGTCATAATACCCATAAAACCTAGCGGAGGTGGTGTCATAATACCCATAAAACCTAGCGGAGGTGGTGTCATAATACCCATAAAACCTAGCGGGTTAAAACAGGGAAAAGGTTCCAATCTTTCCCCCCTATAGGGGATTTTAGAAACAGTTAAAATAAGGGCTGTGTTTGGTTTAATAACCATGTAAATCTCTCCAGGACAAGGTGACTTTTATCAATATATCTCTAGGACAAGGTGACTTTTATCAATATATCTCTAGGACAAGGTGACTTTTATCAATATATCTCTAAGACAAGGTGACTTATCAATATATCTCTAGGACAAGGTGACTGTTATCAATATATCTCCAGGACAAGGTGACTTTTATCAATATATCTCCAGGACAAGGTGACTTTTATCAATATATCTCTAGGACAAGGTGACTGTTATCAATATATCTCTAGGACAAGGTGACTTTTATCAATATATCTCCAGGACAAGGTGACTTTTATCAATATATCTCTAGGACAAGGTGACTTTTATCAATATATCTCTAGGACAAGGTGACTGTTATCAATATATCTCTAGGACAAGGTGACTTTTATCAATATATCTCTAGGACACGGTGACTTTTATCAATATATCTCTAGGACAAGGTGACTTTTATCAATATATCTCTAGGACAAGGTGACTTTTATCAATATATCTCTAGGACAAGGTGACTTTTATCAATATATCTCTAGGACAAGGTGACTTTTATCAATATATCTCTAGGACAAGGTGACTTTTATCAATATATCTCTAGGACAAGGTGACTTTTATCAATATATCTCTAGGACAAGGTGACTTTTATCAATATATCTCCAGGACAAGGTGACTTTTATCAATATATCTCTAGGACAAGGTGACTTTTATCAATATATCTCTAGGACAAGGTGACTGTTATCAATATATCTCTAGGACAAGGTGACTTTTATCAATATATCTCTAGGACACGGTGACTTTTATCAATATATCTCTAGGACAAGGTGACTTTTATCAATATATCTCTAGGACAAGGTGACTTTTATCAATATATCTCTAGGACAAGGTGACTTTTATCAATATATCTCTAGGACAAGGTGACTTATCAATATATCTCTAGGACAAGGTGACTGTTATCAATATATCTCTAGGACACGGTGACTTTTAGCAATATATCTCTAAGACAAGGTGACTTATCAATATATCTCTAGGACAAGGTGACTGTTATCAATATATCTCTAGGACAAGGTGACTTTTATCAATATATCTCTAGGACACGGTGACTTTTATCAATATATCTCTAGGACAAGGTGACTTTTATCAATATATCTCTAGGACAAGGTGACTTTTATCAATATATCTCTAGGACAAGGTGACTTTTATCAATATATCTCTAGGACAAGGTGACTTATCAATATATCTCTAGGACAAGGTGACTTTTATCAATATATCTCTAGGACACGGTGACTTTTATCAATATATCTCTAAGACAAGGTGACTTATCAATATATCTCTAAGACAAGGTGACTTATCAATATATCTCTAGGACAAGGTGACTTATCAATATATCTCTAGGACAAGGTGACTTATCAATATATCTCTAGGACAAGGTGACTTTTATCAATATATCTCTCTATATATCATCTATTGACTGGTTTAGTTTAATAACACCATTACATGACTAGTATCACTGGAAAGTGACATTCTGAGTGATAACGTAGACAGCTACAGTAGGC
Source organism: Oncorhynchus gorbuscha (assembly GCF_021184085.1). NCBI lineage: Eukaryota > Metazoa > Chordata > Actinopteri > Salmoniformes > Salmonidae > Oncorhynchus > Oncorhynchus gorbuscha. Next base: position 21,230 of record NW_025746320.1, read on the forward strand.
TACACGCCTCCGATTGAGGATCCACACTGATCTCCAGAATCCATCCGACAGAAAATGAACTTTGACCCCTGTAGTTCAGTACTTCACCTCTGCAGTGACACAGTTCACCACCTCAACGAAGCAGTTGATCTCCTGGTCCAGTTTGGCACACTCCAGCATCATCACCTCCAGCTTCTTCAGGACTGCGTCATTCTCAGTTCCTGTAATAATCATCACATCATACACAATTATTCATATCTCTGTATACTGTTGTTATGGTGACACAAGCTTCCAAATCGTAGACAGCATTTCATATCTCTGTATACTGTTGTTATGGTGACACAAGCTGCCAAATGGTAGACAGCATTCCATATCTCTGTATACTGTTGTTATGGTGACACAAGCTTCCAAATGGTAGACAGCATTCCATAGCTTTGTATACTGTTGTTATGGTGACACAAGCTTCCAAATGGAAGACAGCATTCCATATCTCTGTATACTGTTGTTATGGTGACACAAGCTTCCAAATCGTAGACAGCATTTCATAGCTCTGTATACTGTTGTTATGGTGACAAGCTTCCAAATCGTAGACAGCATTTCATAGCTCTGTATACTGTTGTTATGGTGACACAAGCTTCCAAATCGTAGACAGCATTCCATATATCTGTATACTGTTGTTATGGTGACACAAGCTTCCAAATGGTAGACAGCATTCCATATCTCTGTATACTGTTGTTATGGTGACACAAGCTTCCAAATGGTAGACAGCATTCCATATCTCTGTATACTGTTGTTATGGTGACACAAGCTTCCAAATGGTAGACAGCATTCCATATCTCTGTATACTGTTGTTATGGTGACACAAGCTTCCAAATGGTAGACAGCATTCCATAGCTCTGTATACTGTTGTTATGGTGACACAAGCTTCCAAATCGTAGACAGCATTCCATAGCTCTGTATACTGTTGTTATGGTGACACAAGCTTCCAAATCGTAGACAGCATTCCATAGCTCTGTATACTGTTGTTATGGTGACACAAGCTTCCAAATCGTAGACAGCATTCCATAGCTCTGTATACTGTTGTTATGGTGACACAAGCTTCCAAATGGTAGACAGCATTCCATATCTCTGTATACTGTTGTTATGGTGACACAAGCTTCCAAATGGTAGACAGCATTCCATATCTCTGTATACTGTTGTTATGGTGACACAAGCTTCCAAATGGTAGACAGCATTCCATAGCTCTGTATACTGTTGTTATGGTGACACAAGCTTCCAAATCGTAGACAGCATTCCATAGCTCTGTATACTGTTGTTATGGTGACACAAGCTTCCAAATCGTAGACAGCATTCCATAGCTCTGTATACTGTTGTTATGGTGACACAAGCTTCCAAATCGTAGACAGCATTCCATAGCTCTGTATACTGTTGTTATGGTGACACAAGCTTCCAAATGGTAGACAGCATTCCATAGCTCTGTATACTGTTGTTATGGTGACACAAGCTTCCAAATCGTAGACAGCATTCCATAGCTCTGTATACTGTTGTTATGGTGACACAAGCTTCCAAATGGAAGACAGCATTCCATATCTCTGTATACTGTTGTTATGGTGACACAAGCTTCCAAATGGTAGACAGCATTCCATAGCTCTGTATACTGTTGTTATGGTGACACAAGCTTCCAAATGGTAGACAGCATTCCATAGCTCTGTATACTGTTGTTATGGTGACACAAGCTTCCAAATGGTAGACAGCAGTCCATAGCTCTGTATAGTAGAACATGTGCCCAACTAGCCTGCTGGCTAGTGCTTTTCAGACCGGGCTAGTAGAACATGTGTCCAACTAGCCTGCTGGCTAGTGCTTTCCAGACTGGGCTAGTAAAAATGTCAATATACCAAAATCCTCAAGTGACATCCTTGGGTGAACCGCTCCCCTTCCTAGTTACGTCAGTCAGACAGACAGTCAGTCAGTCAGTCAGACAGTCAGACAGTCAGACAGACAGTCAGTCAGTCAGTCAGTCAGTCAGACAGTCAGACAGAGAGTCAGTCAGTCAGTCAGTCAGTCAGACAGTCAGACAGTCAGTGAGTCAGACAGTCCCATTGACTACATACACACAAAGATCCTGTCCAGTGAGAAGGATTCGACAACGATATTACCAGCACAGTCAAGTGTCTCTCTGATAGACGTGCCACTAACCTACCTGCTGTTTCTGCCCCAAGTGTCTCTCTGATAGAGACGTGCCACTAACCTACCTGCTGTGTCTCTCTGATAGAGACATGCCACTAACCTACCTGCTGTGTCTCTCTGATAGAGACGTGCCACTAACCTACCTGCTGTGTCTCTCTGATAGAGACGTGCCACTAACCTACCTGCTGTGTCTCTCTGATAGAGACGTGCCACTAACCTACCTGCTGTTTCTCTCTGATAGAGACGTGCCACTAACCTACCTGCTGTTTCTCTCTGATAGAGACGTGCCACTAACCTACCTGCTGTGTCTCTCTGATAGAGACGTGCCACTAACCTACCTGCTGTGTCTCTCTGAGAGACGTGCCACTAACCTACCTGCTGTTTCTGCCCCAAGTGTCTCTCTGATAGAGATGTGCCACTAACCTACCTGCTGTTTCTGCCCCAAGTGTCTCTCTGATAGAGACGTGCCACTAACCTACCTGCTGTGTCTCTCTGATAGAGACGTGCCACTAACCTACCTGCTGTTTCTGCCCCAAGTGTCTCTCTGATAGAGACATGCCACTAACCTACCTGCTGTTTCTGCACCAAGTGTCTCTCTGATAGAGACGTGCCACTAACCTACCTGCTGTGTCTCTCTGATAGAGACGTGCCACTAACCTACCTGCTGTGTCTCTCTGATAGAGACGTGCCACTAACCTACCTGCTGTGTCTCTCTGATAGAGACGTGCCACTAACCTACCTGCTGTTTCTGCACCAAGTGTCTCTCTGATAGAGACGTGCCACTAACCTACCTGCTGTGTCTCTCTGATAGAGACGTGCCACTAACCTACCTGCTGTTTCTGCACCAAGTGTCTCTCTGATAGAGACGTGCCACTAACCTACCTGCTGTTTCTCTCTGATAGAGACGTGCCACTAACCTACCTGCTGTTTCTCTCTGATAGAGACGTGCCACTAACCTACCTGCTGTGTCTCTCTGATAGAGACGTGCCACTAACCTACCTGCTGTTTCTCTCTGATAGAGACGTGCCACTAACCTACCTGCTGTTTCTCTCTGATAGAGACGTGCCACTAACCTACCTGCTGTGTCTCTCTGATAGAGACGTGCCACTAACCTACCTGCTGTGTCTCTCTGATAGAGACGTGCCACTAACCTACCTGCTGTGTCTCTCTGATAGAGACGTGCCACTAACCTACCTGCTGTTTCTCTCTGATAGAGACGTGCCACTAACCTACCTGCTGTGTCTCTCTGATAGAGACGTGCCACTAACCTACCTGCTGTTTCTCTCTGATAGAGACGTGCCACTAACCTACCTGCTGTTTCTCTCTGATAGAGACGTGCCACTAACCTACCTGCTGTGTCTCTCTGATAGAGACGTGCCACTAACCTACCTGCTGTGTCTCTCTGATAGAGACGTGCCACTAACCTACCTGCTGTGTCTCTCTGATAGAGACGTGCCACTAACCTACCTGCTGTTTCTCTCTGATAGAGACGTGCCACTAACCTACCTGCTGTTTCTGCCCCAAGTGTCTCTCTGATAGAGACGTGCCACTAACCTACCTGCTGTTTCTGCCCCAAGTGTCTCTCTGATAGAGACGTGCCACTAACCTACCTGCTGTTTCTGCCCCAAGTGTCTCTCTGATAGAGACGTGCCACTAACTTACCTGCTGTGTCTCTCTGATAGAGACGTGCCATTAACCTACCTGCTGTGTCTCTCTGATAGAGACGTGCCACTAACCTACCTGCTGTGTCTCTCTGATAGAGACGTGCCACTAACCTACCTGCTGTGTCTCTCTGATAGAGACGTGCCACTAACCTACCTGCTGTTTCTCTCTGATAGAGACGTGCCACTAACCTACCTGCTGTGTCTCTCTGATAGAGACGTGCCACTAACCTACCTGCTGTTTCTCTCTGATAGAGACGTGCCACTAACCTACCTGCTGTTTCTCTCTGATAGAGACGTGCCACTAACCTACCTGCTGTGTCTCTCTGATAGAGACGTGCCACTAACCTACCTGCTGTTTCTCTCTGATAGAGACGTGCCACTAACCTACCTGCTGTTTCTGCCCCAAGTGTCTCTCTGATAGAGACGTGCCACTAACCTACCTGCTGTTTCTGCCCCAAGTGTCTCTCTGATAGAGACGTGCCACTAACCTACCTGCTGTTTCTGCCCCAAGTGTCTCTCTGATAGAGACATGCCACTAACCTACCTGCTGTGTCTCTCTGATAGAGACGTGCCACTAACCTACCTGCTGTTTCTGCCCCAAGTGTCTCTCTGATAGAGACGTGCCACTAACCTACCTGCTGTGTCTCTCTGATAGAGACGTGCCATTAACCTACCTGCTGTGTCTCTCTGATAGAGACGTGCCATTAACCTACCTGCTGTGTCTCTCTGATAGAGACGTGCCACTAACCTACCTGCTGTGTCTCTCTGATAGAGACGTGCCACTAACCTACCTGCTGTGTCTCTCTGATAGAGACGTGCCACTAACCTACCTGCTGTTTCTCTCTGATAGAGACGTGCCACTAACCTACCTGCTGTTTCTCTCTGATAGAGACGTGCCACTAACCTACCTGCTGTGTCTCTGATAGAGACGTGCCACTAACCTACCTGCTGTTTCTCTCTGATAGAGACGTGCCACTAACCTACCTGCTGTTTCTCTCTGATAGAGACGTGCCACTAACCTACCTGCTGTGTCTCTCTGATAGAGACGTGCCACTAACCTACCTGCTGTGTCTCTCTGATAGAGACGTGCCACTAACCTACCTGCTGTTTCTCTCTGATAGAGACGTGCCACTAACCTACCTGCTGTGTCTCTCTGATAGAGACGTGCCACTAACCTACCTGCTGTTTCTGCACCAAGTGTCTCTCTGATAGAGACGTGCCACTAACCTACCTGCTGTGTCTCTCTGATAGAGACGTGCCACTAACCTACCTGCTGTTTCTGCACCAAGTGTCTCTCTGATAGAGACGTGCCACTAACCTACCTGCTGTTTCTGCCACGTCCAGAGCAACGTCGGTCACAATGTCCATCCCCGTTCCAATATCTGTCTGACATGTTTTCAGACTAGACAGTGTGGAGTGGACTGCACTCAAGGACATGTTGAAATCTAAAACATGAAAGTATCTGAAACGAGAGATGTTAAGTTGTTAGAATATTAGGTCCCTTTGTGTTTTGGTTAATCGTGTTTGTCACATGACATTGTTTAAAAAAAAAACTTTATTAAAAAGATTTTGAATCAAACGGTCCTACTTTCTTTTTCATGTCAGATGGTCCAGAAACATCCTCAGACAACTGCTTTCATTTTTGTTCTAATTCAAATTGATAGAAAAGGCTTAAAATTAAAAAGGTTACCTGGTTATAATGAATCAACCAAAACACAGGGTCCTGGTTATAATGAATCAACCAAAACACAGGGTCCTGGTTATAATGAATCAACCAAAACACAGGGTCCTGGTTATAATGAATCAACCAAAACACAGGGTCCTGGTTATAATGAATCAACATGATTAACCAAAACACAGGGTCCTGGTTATAATGAATCAACCAAAACACAGGGACTTGGTTATAATGAATCAACATGATTAACCAAAACACAGGGTCCTGGTTATACTGAATCAACCAAAACACAGGGACTTGGTTATAATGAATCAACCAAAACACAGGGTCCTGGTTATAATGAATCAACCAAAACACAGGGTCCTGGTTATAATGAATCAACATGATTAACCAAAACACAGGGTCCTGGTTATAATGAATCAACCAAAACACAGGGTCCTGGTTATAATGAATCAACCAAAACACAGGGACTTGGTTATAATGAATCAACATGATTAACCAAAACACAGGGTCCTGGTTATACTGAATCAACCAAAACACAGGGTCCTGGTTATAATGAATCAACCAAAACACAGGGTCCTGGTTATAATGAATCAACCAAAACACAGGGTCCTGGTTATAATGAATCAACCAAAACACAGGGTCCTGGTTATAATGAATCAACCAAAACACAGGGTCCTGGTTATAATGAATCAACCAAAACACAGGGTCCTGGTTATAATGAATCAACCAAAACACAGGGTCCTGGTTATAATGAATCAACCAAAACACAGGGTCCTGGTTATAATGAATCAACATGATTAACCAAAACACAGGGTCCTGGTTATAATGAATCAACCAAAACACAGGGCCCTGGTTATAATGAATCAACATGATTAACCAAAACACAGGGTCCTGGTTATAATGAATCAACCAAAACACAGGGCCCTGGTTATAATGAATCAACCAAAACACAGGGTCCTGGTTATAATGAATCAACCAAAACACAGGGCCCTGGTTATAATGAATCAACCAAAACACAGGGTCCTGGTTATAATGAATCAACATGATTAACCAAAACACAGGGTCCTGGTTATAATGAATCAACCAAAACACAGGGTCCTGGTTATAATGAATCAACCAAAACACAGGGTCCTGGTTATAATGAATCAACCAAAACACAGGGTCCTGGTTATAATGAATCAACCAAAACACAGGGACCTGGTTATAATGAATCAACCAAAACACAGGGCCCTGGTTATAATGAATCAACCAAAACACAGGGTCCTGGTTATAATGAATTAACATGATTAACCAAAACACAGGGTCCTGGTTATAATGAATTAACATGATTAACCAAAACACAGGGTCCTGGTTATAATGAATCAAGGCACCCTCGGCATATTGGAGCAGATGCCAGGATGTCCAACCCTAACCCCATGGAGAACTGGTGTGCAGGTTTTTGTTCCAGCCTTGCTCAAAACACACCTGATTCAGTTGCTCACCGATACCTTGTGTAGTTGACTTAACGTTAAGGCAAGGTTGGAATAATAACCTGCATACGGTCACAAAACAAGTTATCTGTAGCTACCTTCAGGTTGAATCCACGTATCACCAACAAGTGCACTGACTGGCTGTGTTGATACCTGGCCAGCCGGTTAACGTTACGCTATAATCACTAACTATGGGCGGCTAAGCAAGAGCATGTCAATAAATAGCTCGCTAACCTCACGACTTTCCTCGCTGGGATGGTTTTTACAGGTTGTAGACGTGTTCTTTAATGTGTTGGTGTCTCAATAAGAGAAAATACTAAACAACTTTAGCTGCGTAAAATGACCGGGAAAAGTTTGTTCTCGTTTCCGGTTCCTGTTGAGGTGGTCTTCTTCTTCTTCGATGGGGTTTAACGGCGGTTTGCATCCAATGTTAGGGGTGCATTACCGCCACCAGCTGGACGGGGTATTGAATAAGATAATAACAACATTATTGATAACTATTAATAAGAATAAGAATACAATGTAGGGAAAGAAGGAAAACGATATCATACAAAATAAAAAACGTCAACTAAAAAAACAACATTTATAAATATATATATATATTAATTATACTTATCCAATCACAGTCCACTCCAAAATGCTTCCCTGCGCAGGCTCAAGGCCCTGTGATGGGCTACATTAACCTATGTGGTCTAATCTCGAGGCCATCCTTCCAAATCTCAACTCATAATATGTCAAGATTAGATGAGGAATATGACTTCTAGCAATGGTATATCTATACATAATGTATCATTAAGATGAGGAATATAACTTCTAGAAATGGTATATCTATACATAATGTATCATTAAGATGAGGAATATAACTTCTAGAAATGGTATATCTATACATAATGTATCATTAAGATGAGGAATATAACTTCTAGAAATGGTATATCTATACATAATGTATCATTAAGATGAGGAATATAACTTCTAGAAATGGTATATCTATACTTAATGTCACTATACAGCATATAGAGGAAACCTCTGTACCCACACAGACACCTGACACCAAGTCAGGTAACCCCTGTACCCACACAGACACCTGACACCAAGTCAGGTAACCCCTATACCCACACAGACACCTCACACCAAGTCAGGTAACCCCTATACCTACACAGACAACGGACACCAGTCAGGTAACCCCTGTACCCACACAGACAACGGACACCAGTCAGGTAACCCCTGTACCCACAGACACTTGATACCAAGTCAAGTAACCCCTATACCTACACAGACACCAAGTCAGGTAACCCCTATACCCACACAGACACTGGACACCAGTCAGGTAACCCCTGTACCCACAGACACTGGACACCAAGTCAGGTAACCCCTGTACCCACACATATACTGGACACCAAGTCAGGGGACTTAGATTGCTGTCTAAAACTCAAGTAACTACACCACATGTATTAGTTACCATGTTGAACAGATTAACATCGGGTATCGGAGTAGATACCAATCATTCCCCCTCGTGGTTTTATTCCCGTGTTCAGCATCTCGATCAGGAGACGAGAGAGAGGACTGAGAACACCACGGTCTAAGCGACCTGTGTTGAATTAAAAACGGGAGACACTGTGGGAGCAAAGTTTCCACTTGACATGCTGGTGATGTCTTCTAGTTTTGTCAACATTTTGCCTGTTTTTTTGTAACATGAAATAGGTTGATGCTATTGAAGGATTTATTTAGAGATTATACAGAATGTCACACCAGCTCTAGTATGATGAGGAAACTATTAGGATCCACATTATATGATATATCAATGTGGTTTATGATGGCCAGGCGGCACAGTTTATGACGTGGCACGCAACCATTGGTTGATGGTCGATGCAACATCTGCTCATGTAGATCTGGACCAGTGAATCCAGTCTCATTGAAGAAGGAGGAAGTCCAGCCAGACATTTCTTCAAAATAAAAGACACAAACTACTGTAAATTGCTTGTTTTTTAAAATAACGTTCTGTTATATGAAATAAAATAAAATAAAAAATAAAAATGATATACCATTATATTTATTCAAAGCCTCTTTTGTATTTAATTAATGACATATTACCACAGTGACATTATACCAAAGCTGGTAACAGATGATGTTATTAAAAACCATTCAACTATTTACAGTGTTACTGAAGCATTAGCACATTAAAGGTCATTACGTAACCAAGAGATTAATTAAAGTCTAAATGAATGAATCAACAGAAAGTTAAACCAAGAGGCCTTTATCCAGATCTTCACAGGACTGTCCTGAACGAGGCCTTTATCCAGATCTTCACAGGACTGTCCTGAACTCGAGGCCTTTATCCAGATCTTCACAGGACTGTCCTGAACTCGAGGCCTTTATCCAGATCTTCACAGGACTGTCCTGAACGAGGCCTTTATCCAGATCTTCACAGGACTGTCCTGAACGAGGCCTTTATCCAGATCTTCACAGGACTGTCCTGAACTCGAGGCCTTTATCCAGATCTTCACAGGACTGTCCTGAACTCGAGGCCTTTATCCAGATCTTCACAGGACTGTCCTGAACTCGAGGCCTTTATCCAGATCTTCACAGGACTGTCCTGAACTCGAGGCCTTTATCCAGATCTTCACAGGACTGTCCTGAACTCGAGGCCTTTATCCAGATCTTCACAGGACTGTCCTGAACTCGAGGCCTTTATCCAGATCTTCACAGGACTGTCCTGAACTCGAGGCCTTTATCCAGATCTTCACAGGACTGTCCTGAACTCGAGGCCTTTATCCAGATCTTCACAGGACTGTCCTGAACTCGAGGCCTTTATCCAGATCTTCACGGGACTGTCCTGAACTCGAGGCCATTATCTAGATCTTCACAGGACTGTCCTGAACTCGAGGCCTTTATCCAGATCTTCACAGGACTGTCCTGAACTCATCAAAGATGAAACTTGGCACGTGGGCCTCGGCCACCTTTAAAGACAGAAAAACAACAGATTATTATGTGCATGTATAATGTAATATTCCAGATGAATATCTATAGTATCCCCCCCCCCATGGGTGTTGTTGCTAATCCTAAACCTAATCTGATCCTAATCTGATCCTAATCTGATCCTAATCTGATCCTAATCTGATCCTAATCTGATCCTAATCTGATCCTAATCTGATCCTAATCTGATCCTAATCTGATCCTAATCTGATCCTAATCTGATCCTAATCTGATCCTAATCTGATCCTAATCTGATCCTAATCTGATCCTAATCTGATCCTAATCTGATCCTAATCCGATCCTAATCCGATCCTAATCCGATCCTAATCCGATCCTAATCCGATCCTAATCCGATCCTAATCCGATCCTAATCCGATCCTAATCCAATCCTAATCCAATCCTAATCCAATCCTAATCCAATCCTAATCCAATCCTAATCCAATCCTAATCTAATCCTAATCTAATCCTAATCCAATCCTAATCTAATCCTAATCTAATCCTAATATAATCCTAATCTAATCCTACCTTGCGAGGCAGTTTGGTGTAGCGTACGTAATCCTCCAGAAACATCAGAGCTCCCACCACATCGGACGGCATGTCCGGGATCTTCTGACTGTAAAATAATTATTTACCCAAAATCTACATTTCATTCAATTTGAAGCAGAATATAATCCACATATAATAACACAGTGATCCACAAAATGTACTTCATTTTTGCATTCAAATTGTATTTATACAGATTAGATCTATGGAGATAACGTTTGTTTTTTTGTTGCAAGAAAGAGCTGTTTGAAATAGCAGCCTTGGGCATCGTTCACTAGCAATACATGTATTATATATAAATACATCTGACTTTACTGTGATATCACTGTTTACACTCTTAAAATTAATGTGAATATGGGATGTTTTTAAACTGGCAAATCAATCAAACAATCACTCAACAAATCAATCACTCAACAAATCAATCACTCAACAAATCAATCACTCAACAAATCAATCACTCAATCAATCAACAAATCAATCAATCAATCCATCAACAAATCAATCACTCAACAAATCAATCACTCAACAAATCAATCACTCAACAAATCAATCAATCAATCAATCAACAAATCAATCAATCAACAAATCAATCAATCAACAAATCAATCAATCAAATCACTCACTCAAATCACTCACTCAAATCACTCACTCAAATCACTCACTCAAACAAATCACTCACTCAAATCACTCACTCAAACAAATCAATCACTCAACAAATCAATCAATCAATCAATCAACAAATCAATCAATCAACAAATCAATCACTCAAATCACTCACTCAAATCACTCACTCAACAAATCAATCACTCAAACAAATCACTCACTCAAACAAATCACTCACTCAAACAAATCACTCACTCAAACAAATCACTCACTCAAATCACTCACTCAACAAATCAATCACTCAACAAATCAATCAATCAACAAATCAATCACTCAAATCACTCACTCAAATCACTCACTCAACAAATCAATCACTCAACAAATCAATCAATCAACAAATCAATCAATCAACAAATCACTCACTCAAATCACTCACTCAAATCACTCAAACAAATCACTCACTCAAATCACTCACTCAACAAATCAATCACTCAACAAATCAATCAATCAATCAATCAACAAATCAATCAATCAACAAATCACTCACTCAAATCACTCACTCAAATCACTCAAACAAATCACTCACTCAAATCACTCACTCAACAAATCAATCACTCAACAAATCAATCAATCAATCAATCAACAAATCAATCAATCAACAAATCAATCACTCAAATCACTCACTCAAATCACTCACTCAACAAATCAATCACTCAAACAAATCACTCACTCAACAAATCACTCACTCAAACAAATCACTCACTCAACAAATCAATCACTCAACAAATCAATCACTCAACAAATCAATCACTCAACAAATCAATCACTCAACAAATCAATCACTCAAACAAATCAAACAAATCAATCACTCAAACAAATCAATCACTCAACAAATCAATCACTCAACAAATCAATCAATCAACAAATCAATCAATCAACAAATCAATCAATCACTCAAACAAATCAATCACTCAACAAATCAAACAAATCAATCACTCAACAAATCAATCACTAAACAAATCAATCACTCAACAAATCAATCACTCAACAAATCAATCACTCAACAAATCAATCAATCACTCAACAAATCAATCAATCACTCAACAAATCAATCAATCACTCAACAAATCAATCACTCAACAAATCACTCAATCACTCAACAAATCACTCAATCACTCAACAAATCAATCAATCACTCAACAAATCAATCAATCACTCAACAAATCAATCACTCAACAAATCAATCACTCAACAAATCAATCACTCAACAAATCAATCACTCAACAAATCAATCACTCAACAAATCACTCAATCACTCAACAAATCAATCAATCACTCAACAAATCAATCAATCACTCAACAAATCAATCACTCAAATCAATCACTCAACAAATCAATCACTCAACAAATCAATCACTCAACAAATCAATCACTCAACAAATCAATCACTCAACAAATCAATCACTCAACAAATCAATCACTCAACAAATCAATCACTCAACAAATCAATCACTCAACAAATCAATCAATCAACAAATCAATCAATCAACAAATCAATCAATCAAACGTACCTGGTGCACTGTTCCATGATGGAGCGTATGAATTGCCCAATGAGAGCCAGGAACTGCTCTGTGTATCTGGAGTGGAACTGCTTCAGCAGAGTGAGCAGGCCAAGAACCAGAGGAGACCAGTCTACGGGGTCGGTGGCTTTCCTGCACGTCATCCCTGGACAAATAGGAGAATACAGCCAATCACGTGGTGGGATACACTCAACATGGGTCAGGACCAGCCAATCACATGGTGGGATACACTCAACATGGGTCAGGACCAGCCAATCACATGGAGGGATACACTCAACATGGGTCAGGACCAGCCAATCACATGGTGGGACACACTCAATATGGGTCAGGACCAGCCAATCACATGGTGGGATACACTCAATATGGGTCAGGACCAGCCAATCACATGGTGGGATACACTCAACATGGGTCAGGACCAGCCAATCACATGGAGGGATACACTCAACATGGGTCAGGACCAGCCAATCACATGGTGGGACACACTCAATATGGGTCAGGACCAGCCAATCACATGGTGGGATACACTCAATATGGGTCAGGACCAGCCAATCACATGGTGGGACACACTCAATATGGGTCAGGACCAGCCAATCACATGGACACACTCAATATGGGTCAGGATCAGCCAATCACATGGTGGGACACACTCAATATGGGTCAGGATCAGCCAATCACATGGTGGGACACACTCAATATGAGTCATTTTGACCAATCAGATCATTTCTTTGGGCAAAAGATTAGAATTGGGCTGCCTGTGTAAACGCAGCCTACACTAAGTTTACAAAACATTAAGAACACCTTCCTACTATTGAGTTGTATCCCCTTTTGTCTTCAGAACAGCCTCATTCGTCGGGTCATGGACTCTACAAGGTGTTGAAAGCGTTTCACAGGGATGCTGGTCCATGTTGACTCTACAAGGTGTCTTAAGTGATCCACAGGGATTTTGGTCCATGTTGACTCTACAAGGTGTTGAAAGCGTTCCACAGGGATGCTGGCCCATGTTGACTCTACAAGGTGTTGAAAGCGTTCCACAGGGATGCTGGTCCATGTTGACTCTACAAGGTGTCTAAAGCGTTCCACAGGGATGCTGGCCCATGTTGACTCTACAAGGTGTCTTAAGTGATCCACAGGGATTTTGGTCCATGTTGACTCTACAAGGTGTTGAAAGCGTTCCACAGGGATGCTGGCCCATGTTGACTCTACAAGGTGTCTTAAGTGATCCACAGGGATGCTGGTCCATGTTGACTCTACAAGGTGTTGAAAGCGTTCCACAGGGATGCTGACCCATGTTGACTCTACAAGGTGTTGAAAGTGTTCCGCAGGGATGCTGGCCCATGTTGACTCTACAAGGTGTTGAAAGCGTTCCACAGGGATGCTGACCCATGTTGACTCCAACGCTTCCTACAGTTGTGTCAGGTTGGCTGGATGTCCTTTGGATGGTGGACCATTCTTGATACACACGGGAAACTGTTGAGCGTGAAAAACCCAGCAGCGTTGCAGTTCTTGACAAACCGGTGTGCCTGGAACTAGAGGTCTGATTTCTTCATCCCGCTCCTGCAGCTTTTCATACTGCAACCCCGCCCACACCAACCTCCGATCCGCCTCCCACCCGCCACCTCAAGAACTGGTCCAACCAGACCCCAGTCACCTGACAGCCAGCCCAACCCCAGTCACCCGCCAGCCAGCCCAACCCCGGTCACCCGCCAGCCAGCCCAACCCCAGTCACCCGCCAGCCAGCCCAACCCCGGTCACCCGCCAGCCAGCCCAACCCCGGTCACCCGCCAGCCAGCCCAACCCCGGTCGCCAGCCAGCCCAACCCCGGTCACCCGCCAGCCAGCCCAACCCCGGTCACCCGCCAGCCAGCCCAACCCCGGTCACCCGCCAGCCAGCCCAACCCCGGTCACCCGCCAGCCAACCCAACCCCGGTCACCCGCCAGCCAACCCAACCCCGGTCACCCGCCAGCCAACCCAACCCCGGTCACCCGCCAGCCAACCCAACCCCGGTCACCCGCCAGCCAACCCAACCCCGGTCACCCGCCAGCCAACCCAACCTCGGTCACCCGCCAGCCAACCCAACCTCGGTCACCCGCCAGCCAACCCAACCTCGGTCACCTGACAGCCAACCCAACCCAACCCCAGTCACCTGCCAGCCAACCCAACCCAACCCCAGTCACCTGCCAGCCAACCCAACCCAACCCAACCCCAGTCACCTGCCAGCCAGCCCAACCCCAGTCACCCGCCAGCCAGCCCAACCCCGGTCACCCGCCAGCCAGCCCAACCCCGGTCGCCAGCCAGCCCAACCCCGGTCACCCGCCAGCCAGCCCAACCCCGGTCACCCGCCAGCCAACCCAACCCCGGTCACCCGCCAGCCAACCCAACCCCGGTCACCCGCCAGCCAACCCAACCCCGGTCACCCGCCAGCCAACCCAACCCCGGTCACCCGCCAGCCAACCCAACCCCGGTCACCCGCCAGCCAACCCAACCCCGGTCACCCGCCAGCCAACCCAACCCCGGTCACCCGCCAGCCAACCCAACCCCGGTCACCCGCCAGCCAACCCAACCCCGGTCACCCGACAGCCAACCCAACCCCGGTCACCCGACAGCCAACCCAACCCCGGTCACCCGACAGCCAACCCAACCCAACCCCAGTCACCTGACAGCCAACCCAACCCAACCCCAGTCACCTGCCAGCCAACCCAACCCCAGTCACCTGCCAGCCAACCCAACCCAACCCGTCACCTGCCAGCCAACCCAACCCGTCACCTGCCAGCCAACCCAACCCAACCCCAGTCACCTGCCAGCCAACCCAACCCAACCCCAGTCACCTGCCAGCCAACCCAACCCCAGTCACCTGCCAGCCAACCCAACCCAGTCACCTGCCAACCAACCCAACCCAACCCCAGTCACCTGCCAGCCAACCCAACCCAACCCCAGTCACCTGCCAGCCAACCCAACCCAACCCCAGTCACCCGACAGCCAACCCAACCCAACCCCAGTCACCTGACAGCCAACCCAACCCAACCCCAGTCACCTGCCAGCCAACCCAACCCCAGTCACCTGCCAGCCAACCCAACCCAACCCGTCACCTGCCAGCCAACCCAACCCGTCACCTGCCAGCCAACCCAACCCAACCCCAGTCACCTGCCAGCCAACCCAACCCAACCCCAGTCACCTGCCAGCCAACCCAACCCCAGTCACCTGCCAGCCAACCCAACCCAGTCACCTGCCAACCAACCCAACCCAACCCCAGTCACCTGCCAGCCAACCCAACCCAACCCCAGTCACCTGCCAGCCAACCCAACCCAACCCCAGTCACCTGCCAGCCAACCCAACCCAACCCCAGTCACCTGCCAGCCAACCCAACCCAACCCCAGTCACCTGCCAGCCAACCCAACCCCAGTCACCTGCCAACCAACCCAACCCCAGTCACCTGCCAGCCAACCCAACCCAACCCCAGTCACCTGCCAGCCAACCCAACCCAACCCCAGTCACCTGCCAGCCAACCCAACCCCAGTCACCTGCCAGCCAACCCAACCCCAGTCACCTGCCAGCCAACCCAACCCAACCCCAGTCACCTGCCAGCCAACCCAACCCCAGTCACCTGCCAGCCAACCCAACTCTAGTCACCTAAATCTTCTGTCTTGCCCATTCACCCTCTGAATGGCAAACATTCACAATCCATGTCTCAATTGTTTCAAGGCTTAAAATCTCCTCCCCTTCATCTACACTGATTGAAATGGATTTAACAAGTGACATAAATAAGGGATCATATCTTTCACCTGGATTCACCTGGTCAGTCTGTGTCATGGAAAGAGCAGGTGTTCTTAATGTTTTGTATACTCAGTGTATATGTCATTATGATGGTGAAAAATTGAATTTCTCCTGTGAATATCAATAAAGTTGATTCAAACGGACCTTGTTTTCCTCTGTGAGTATCAATAAAGTTGATTCAAACGGACCTTGTTTTCCTCTGTGAGTATCAATAAAGTTGATTCAAACTGACCTTGATTTCCCCTGTGAGTATCAATAAAGTTGATTCAAACGGACCTTGATTTCCCCTGTGAGTATCAATAAAGTTGATTCAAACTGACCTTGATTTCCCCTGTGAGTATCAATAAAGTTGACCATAACTCACCTTGGTTTTTGCTGTACTGCAGTTTAGGCAGCTGAGCGATGATGAAGAGGAAGTTGACGATAGGAAAGTAAGGCAGGCGCTTGGTTGTGATGTAGATCTACAACATACAGAACAGGTGCAGTAAGGGAGGTGCTGGGTTGTAATGTAGATCTACAACATATAGAACAGGTGCAGTAAGGGAGGCGCTTGCTTGTAATGTAGATTTACAACATATAGAACAGGTGAGGTAAGGCAGGCGCTTGGTTGTATTGTTGATCTACAACATACAGAACATGTGCAGTAAGGAGGTGCTGGGTTGTAATGTAGATCTACAACATATAGAACAGGTGCAGTAAGGGAGGCGCTTGCTTGTAATGTAGATTTACAACATATAGAACAGGTGAGGTAAGGCAGGCGCTTGGTTGTATTGTTGATCTACAACATACAGAACAGGTGCAGTAAGGGAGGTGCTGGGTTGTAATGTAGATCTACAACATATAGAACAGGTGAAGTAAGGGAGGTGCTGGGTTGTAATGTAGATCTACAACATATAGAACAGGTGAAGTAAGGGAGGTGCTAAGTTGTGATGTAGATCTACAACATATAGAACAGGTGAAGGGAGGGAGGTGCTAAGTTGTGATGTAGATCTACAACATATAGAACAGGTGCAGTAAGGCAGGCGCTGGGTTGTAATGTAGATCTACACCATATAGAACAGGTGAAGGGAGGAAGGTGCTGGGTTGTAATGTAGATCTACACCATATAGAACAGGTGAAGGGAGGGAGGTGCTAGGTTGTAATATAGATCTACAACATATAGAACAGGTGAAGGGAGGGAGGTGCTAAGTTGTGATGTAGATCTACAACATATAGAACAGGTGAAGGGAGGGAGGTGCTAAGTTGTGATGTAGATCTACAACATATAGAACAGGTGCAGTAAGGCAGGCGCTGGGTTGTAATGTAGATCTACAACATATAGAACAGGTGCAGTATGATGTAGACCTAAAACATGAACAAACAGCTCCGATCAACACTCAGCAACAGGTTAGTTCCATCAGCTGTTGTACAAAATCACACAAAACATTTGACGGCACTGGGGCTTTAAGGGAAAACAAATAAACACAAATAAATTAAAAACAAGAGGCCTTTATCCAGATCTTCACAGGACTGTCCTTAACTCGGACTGTCCTGAACATCTTTGAAAACAGAAAATTGAGCACACACACGCATGCAATCTCCATAGACAAACATCGGCAGTAGAATGGCATTACTGAAGAGCCCAGTGACTCAACGTGGCATCGTCATAGGATGCCATCCTTCTAACAAGTCTAGTGTCCATATACTTTTGGTCATGTACTGTACCTTGTTGAGTGGGTTGTGTATCCCTGTAGTAGTAGTATCAGTAGTAGTAGTAGTAGTAATTAAAGCCAGACCTTGTTGAGTGGGTTGTGAATGTAGTAGTAGTAGTAGTAGTAGTAGTAGTAATAGTAAATAAAGCCAGACCTTGCTGAGTGGGTTGTGAATGTAGTAGTAGTAGTAGTAGTAGTAGTAGTAGTAGTAGTAGTAGTCATAGTAATTAAAGCCAGACCTTGCTGAGTGGGTTGTGAATGTAGTAGTAGTAGTAGTAGTAGTAGTAGTAGTAGTAGTCATAGTAATTAAAGCCAGACCTTGCTGAGTGGGTTGTGAATGTAGTAGTAGTAGTAGTAGTAGTAGTAGTCAAAGCCAGTCCTTGCTGAGTGGGTTGTGAATGTAGTAGTAGTAGTAGTAGTAGTAGTAGTAGTAGTAGTAGTAGTAGTAGTAGTAGTAGTCATAGTAATTAAAGCCAGACCTTGCTGAGTGGGTTGTGAATGTAGTAGTAGTAGTAGTAGTAGTAGTAGTAGTAGTAGTAGTAGTCATAGTAATTAAAGCCAGACCTTGCTGAGTGGGTTGTGAATGTAGTAGTAGTAGTAGTAGTAGTAGTAGTAGTAGTAGTAGCAGCAGCA
>NW_025746320.1:45000-82500 GCF_021184085.1 Oncorhynchus gorbuscha
ACGGACCCCAGATCTTCTGTGTTTTGGCGACAGCGTTGGCATAGCCTTTACTGGCATTGGCTGACAGAAAGAAGACAAGGAAATGCAACGGTGAGTGATGATGGCCTTGGACAGTCATATCCAGAGCATAATGTTCCCTGGTCATAATCTGCTGTTCAGTGGGAGCCTAAAGTTCCCTGGCCATTATCTGCTGTTCAGTGGGAGGCTAATGTTCCCTGGTCATAATCTGCTGTTCAGTGGGAGCCTAATGTTCCCTGGTCATAATGACTGAAACAGGGGAGGGAGCCTAATGTTCCCTGGTCATAATGACTGAAACAGGGGAGGGAGCCTAATGTTCCCTGGTCATAATCTCCTGTTCAGTGGGAGGCTAATGTTCCCTGGTCATAATGACTGAAACAGGGGAGGGAGCCTAATGTTCCCTGGTCATAATCTCCTGTTCAGTGGGAGCCTAATGTTCCCTGGTCATAATCTGCTGTTCAGTGGGAGCCTAATGTTCCCTGGTCATAATCTGCTGTTCAGTGGGAGCCTAATGTTCCCTGGTCATAATCTGCTGTTCAGTGGGAGCCTAATGTTCCCTGGTCATAATCTCCTGTTCAGTGGGAGCCTAATGTTCCCTGGTCATAATCTCTGGGTCCTGTTCAGTGGGAGCCTAATGTTCCCTGGTCATAATCTGCTGTTCAGTGGGAGCCTAATGTTCCCTGGTCATAATCTCCTGTTCAGTGGGAGCCTAATGTTCCCTGGTCATAATCTGCTGTTCAGTGGGAGCCTAATGTTCCCTGGTCATAATGACTGAAACAGGAGAGGGAGCCTAATGTTCCCTGGTCATAATGACTGAAACAGGGGAGGGAGCCTAATGTTCCCTGGTCATAATGACTGAAACAGGGGAGGGAGCCTAATGTTCCCTGGTCATAATGACTGAAACAGGGGAGGGAGCCTAATGTTCCTGGTCATAATGACTGAAACAGGGGAGGGAGCCTAATGTTCCCTGGTCATAATGACTGAAACAGGGGAGGGAGCCTAATGTTCCCTGGTCATAATGACTGAAACAGGGGAGGGAGCCTAATGTTCCCTGGTCATAATGACTGAAACAGGGGAGGGAGCCTAACATTCCCTGGTCATAATGACTGAAACAGGGGAGGGAGCCTAACGTTCCCTGGTCATAATGACTGAAACAGGGGAGGGAGCCTAACGTTCCCTGGTCATAATGACTGAAACAGGGAGGGAGCCTAATGTTCCCTGGTCATAATGACTGAAACAGGGGAGGGAGCCTAATGTTCCCTGGTCATAATGACTGAAACAGGGGAGGGAGCCTAATGTACCCTGGTCATAATGACTGAAACAGGGGAGGGACTTCCTGGATTTGTCTCAATAATCATTTTATGTTTAAAAAAAAAATGTTTTCCATTGTATAACCTAATGAACACAACCCTGGTAAGAATCCTTCCTGAGCTGTTGATACTTACCCACAATACCTTTGACGGGATTGACAGAGCTCAGCATGGCTTTAAAGACATCCACCATAGCCTTGTCTCTCAGGATGGTCTTCTGGAACACCGACAGGAAGTTCTAATGGAACCAAAACAAAAACCCCTGTCGTGTTACGGAACCTTGAAGGGGAAGCAACTAACAAACTGCACCACTTGAAGGATTCTAAATTCAAAATCAAATTTATTTATAAAGCCCTTCATACATCAGCTGATATCTCAAAGTGCTGTACAGAAACCCAGCCTAAAACCCCAAGCAGCAAGCAATGCAGGTGTAGAAGCACGGTGGCTAGGAAAAACTCCCTAGAAAGGCTAGAGCCTAGGAAGAAACCTAGAGAGGAACCAGGCTATGAGGGGTGGAGATTATAAACCTAGAGAGGAACCAGGCTATGAGGGGTGGAGATTATAAACCTAGAGAGGAACCAGGCTATGAGGGGTGGAGATTATAAACCTAGAGAGGAACCAGGCTATGAGGGGTGGAGATTATAAACCTAGAGAGGAACCAGGCTATGAGGGGTGGAGATTATAAACCTAGAGAGGAACCAGGCTATGAGGGGTGGAGATTATAAACCTAGAGAGGAACCAGGCTATGAGGGTGGAGATTATAAACCTAGAGAGGAACCAGGCTATGAGGGTGGAGTTTATAAACCTAGAGAGGAACCAGGCTATGAGGGGTGGAGATTATAAACCTAGAGAGGAACCAGGCTATGAGGGGTGGAGATTATAAACCTAGAGAGGAACCAGGCTATGAGGGGTGGAGTTTATAAACCTAGAGAGGAACCAGGCTATGAGGGGTGGAGTTTATAAACCTAGAGAGGAACCAGGCTATGAGGGGTGGAGATTATAAACCTAGAGAGGAACCAGGCTATGAGGGGTGGAGATTATAAACCTAGAGAGGAACCAGGCTATGAGGGGTGGAGATTATAAACCTAGAGAGGAACCAGGCTATGAGGGGTGGAGATTATAAACCTAGAGAGGACCCAGGCTAAACCAGGAGAGACGAGTCACACTGCACTATGCGCTTGTTGAATGATAAGGACCGGCGTTGTCTCGAGCAGAAAAGTGAAGCTACGAACGACAGCATCTGTATTGAAATATACCGGCCCACTGATATTGACCTCAATATCGTGATTGTTTGAAGTCAAAATGGGACAACCTGGTTCAATGAAAAAGGTTAACCTGGTTCAATGAAAAAGGTTAACCTGGTTCAATGAAAAAGGTTAACCTGGTTCAATGAAAAAGGTTAACCTGGTTCAATGAAAAAGGTTAACCTGGTTCAATGAAAAGGTTAACCTGGTTCAATGAAAAAGGTTAACCTGGTTCAATGAAAAAGGTTAACCTGGTTCAATGAAAAAGGTTAACCTGGTTCAATGAAAAAGGTTAACCTGGTTCAATGAAAAGGTTAACCTGGTTCAATGAAAAAGGTTAACCTGGTTCAATGAAAAAGGTTAACCTGGTTCAATGAAAAAGGTTAACCTGGTTCAATGAAAAAGGTTAACCTGGTTCAATGAAAAAGGTTAACCTGGTTCAATGAAAAGGTTAACCTGGTTCAATGAAAAAGGTTAACCTGGTTCAATGAAAAAGGTTAACCTGGTTCAATGAAAAAGGTTAACCTGGTTCAATGAAAAGGTTAACCTGGTTCAATGAAAAAGGTTAACCTGGTTAAATTAAAAAAAAGGTTAACCTGGTTCAATGAAAAAGGTTAACCTGGTTAAATTTAAAAAAAGGTTAACCTGGTTAAATTTAAAAAAAGGTTAACCTGGTTCAATGAAAAAGGTTAACCTGGTTCAATGAAAAGGTTAACCTGGTTCAATGAAAAAGGTTAACCTGGTTCAATGAAAAAGGTTAACCTGGTTTAATGAAAAAGGTTAACCTGGTTCAATGAAAAGGTTAACCTGGTTAAATTTAAAAAAAGGTTAACCTGGTTCAATGAAAAAGGTTAACCTGGTTCAATGAAAAAGGTTAACCTGGTTCAATGAAAAAGGTTAACCTGGTTCAATGAAAAAGGTTAACCTGGTTCAATGAAAAAGGTTAACCTGGTTCAATGAAAAAGGTTAACCTGGTTCAATGAAAAAGGTTAACCTGGTTCAATGAAAAAGGTTAACCTGGTTCAATGAAAAAGGTTAACCTGGTTCAATGAAAAAGGTTAACCTGGTTAAATTTAAAAAAAGGTTAACCTGGTTAAATTTAAAAAAAGGTTAACCTGGTTCAATGAAAAAGGTTAACATGGTTCAATGAAAAAGGTTAACCTGGTTCAATGAAAAAGGTTAACCTGGTTCAATGAAAAGGTTAACCTGGTTCAATGAAAAAGGTTAACCTGGTTCAATGAAAAAGGTTAACCTGGTTCAATGAAAAAGGTTAACCTGGTTCAATGAAAAAGGTTAAATAGTTGTTAGGACTGCGGAAGTACATTCCATAGCATCCTAACAGAGTAGTGTTGATAGGCTGGGTTTCACAACATAATATCACGTGACCTGGAGTTCCTTGACCATCATGAAGCAGAGCAGCCTGTCCAGCCCGTTGAGGCCGAAGGTCCCCAGGGTGTCCTGTATCTCAGAGAACAGACGGTTGTTGGTCACCTCCTGGTGGGTCTTCAGGTCGTACCAGGTGTTCAACTGGTCCATGTAACACGTCGCCCTGGGAAACACAGGTAACAGGTGAAGGCTTTGCCTGAAGGCATATTAAAAGCACTGAGAAGAGAGTATACCCCCCCCAAAAAAACAGACTTCCTCTACCATGTTTACGCCATTAAAGAACACCAACGCTAACTTCCATAATTAAATCTTCAAATAGCCACCATTTGTCTTGATGACTGTTGGGAAAAGCATTCCAGGTGAAACTGGTTGAGAGAATGCCAAGAGTGTTCAAAGCTGTCATCAAGGCAAAACGTGGCTATTACATTTTTTTGTCAGGTTAGTATATGATTCCATGTGTTATTTCATAGTGTTGATGTCTTCACTATTATTCTACAATGTAGAAAACAGTTTAAAAAAAATACCCTTGAATGAGTAGGTAGTGTAGCTACGAGCTAACAGACTGATGCCACCAAGGTGACATGGAGAGAGAGAGATACCTACTTGGGGTCTGTGATGCGGAGGATCTCTCTACAGAGTCGTCCGATGAAGGTGGCCGACTCATCGACCGCGGGGAACTTGGGTATGGGGATATGGGTCGACTGGTAGACACTCTGCCAATCCTGGATCTAAGAAACACAAAGAGGCGAACATTAGCCGTTTAAATAGTACGTATATTATTGAAACCAGGGTGTTCTCCCAACCCTGTCTCTGGAGAGCTACTCTCCTGTAGGCTTTCAATCCAACCAGCAGATATAACTAACCTTATACAGCCCCTCTACCGTATAGAGCCCCTCTACCGTATAGAGCCCCTCTACCGTATAGAGCCCCTCTACCGTATAGAGCCCCTCTACCGTATAGAGCCCCTCTACCGTATAGAGCCCCTCTACCGTATAGAGCCCCTCTACCGTATAGAGCCCCTCTACCGTATAGAGCCCCTCTACCGTATAGAGCCCCTCTACCGTATAGAGCCCCTCTACCGTATAGAGCCCCTCTACCGTATAGAGCCCCTCTACCGTATAGAGCCCCTCTACCGTATAGAGCCCCTCTACCGTATAGAGCCCCTCTACCGTATAGAGCCCCTCTACCGTATAGAGCCCCTCTACTGTATAGAGCCCCTCTACTGTATATAGCCCCTCTACTGTATATAGCCCCTCTACTGTATATAGCCCCTCTACTGTATATAGCCCCTCTACTGTATATAGCCCCTCTACTGTATATAGCCTCTTACTCATTTTCCACCATAATTTGCAAATAAATTCATTAAAAATTCTACAATGTGATATTCTGGATTGTTTTCTTCTCATTGTGTCTGTCATAGTTGAAGTACCTATGATGAAAATTACAGGCCTCTCATCTTTTTAAGTGGGAGAACTTGCACAATTGGTGGCTGACTAAATACTTTTTTTTACCCCACTATTTAAAAAAAAAGGGACACAAGGAATCAACCAGACCCAGTGAGAAAGAGGTCATGTGACTATATATATATAAGGATACAAGGAATCAACCAGACCCAGTGAGAAAGAGGTCATGTGACTATATATATAAGGATACAAGGAATCAACCAGACCCAGTGAGAAAGAGGTCATGTGACTATATATATATATATAAGGATACAAGGAATCAACCAGACCCAGTGAGAAAGAGGTCATGTGACTATATATATATATATATATATAAGGATACAAGGAATCAACCAGACCCACTGAGAAAGAGGTCATGTGACTATATATATATATAAGGATACAAGGAATCAACCAGACCCACTGAGAAAGAGGTCATGTGACTATATATATAAGGATACAAGGAATCAACCAGACCCAGTGAGAAAGAGGTCATGTGACTATATATATATATAAGGATACAAGGAATCAACCAGACCCAGTGAGAAAGAGGTCATGTGACCATATATATAGAAAGGGGATACAAGGAATCAACCAGACCCAGTGAGAAAGAGGTCATGTGACTATATATATATAGAAAGGGGATACAAGGAATCAACCAGACCCAGTGAGAAAGAGGTCATGTGACTATATATATAAGGATACAAGGAATCAACCAGACCCAGTGAGAAAGAGGTCATGTGACTATATATATAAGGATACAAGGAATCAACCAGACCCAGTGAGAAAGAGGTCATGTGACTATATATATAGAAAGGGGATACAAGGAATCAACCAGACCCAGTGAGAAAGAGGTCATGTGACTATATATAAGGACACAAGGAATCAACCAGACCCAGTGAGAAAGAGGTCATGTGACTATATATAAGGACACAAGGAATCAACCAGACCCAGTGAGAAAGAGGTCATGTGACTATATATAAGGACACAAGGAATCAACCAGACCCAGTGAGAAAGAGGTCATGTGACCATATATAAGGACACAAGGAATCAACCAGACCCAGTGAGAAAGAGGTCATGTGACCATATATATAGAAAGGGGATACAAGGAATCAACCAGACCCAGTGAGAAAGAGGTCATGTGACTATATATAAGGACACAAGGAATCAACCAGACCCAGTGAGAAAGAGGTCATGTGACTATATATATAAGGATACAAGGAATCAACCAGACCCAGTGAGAAAGAGGTCATGTGACTATATATATATAGAAAGGGGATACAAGGAATCAACCAGACCCAGTGAGAAAGAGGTCATGTGACTATATATATATAAGGACACAAGGAATCAACCAGACCCCGTGAGAAAGAGGTCATGTGACTATATATATAAGGATACAAGGAATCAACCAGACCCAGTGAGAAAGAGGTCATGTGACTATATATATAAGGATACAAGGAATCAACCAGACCCAGTGAGAAAGAAGTCATGTGACTATATATAAGGATACAAGGAATCAACCAGACCCAGTGAGAAAGAGGTCATGTGACCATATTAAAGGTCAAACCTTGGTGCGTAGAAAGCTGTTACACTCCTGCTCCACGTTGTAGTTGATGATACGAGAGACCTCCTCCTGCCAGATCTTCAGGCCGTAGATGGAGACGTAATCCTGGATGTACTCAAAGGACCGGTAGAATCCGTCCATGGTGGCCGCCATCTCCTTCAGCTTCGGCATCAACTCACTGGTCTGTACGAGGTGATGAGAAATGACATTAATATTCTGTCACACTCCTTCAGCATCAACTCACTGGTCTGAGCGTAGGCTACTATCTCCCCTTAGCCTTGGGGTTATAGATAAGTCCTTTGTGTAGAGCGTAGGCTACTATCTCCCCTTAGCCTTGGGGTTATAGATAAGTCCTTTGTGTAGAGCGTAGGCTACTATCTCACCTTAGCCTTGGGGTTATAGATAAGTCCTTTGTGTAGAGCGTAGGCTACTATCTCACCTTAGCCTTGGGGTTATAGACAAGTCCTCTGTGTAGAGCGTAGGCTACTATCTCCCCTTAGCCTTGGGGTTATAGATAAGTCCTTTGTGTAGAGCGTAGGCTACTATCTCACCTTAGCCTTGGGGTTATAGATAAGTCCTTTGTGTAGAGCGAGGCTACTATCTCACCTTAGCCTTGGGGTTATAGACAAGTCCTCTGTGTAGAGCGTAGGCTACTATCTCACCTTAGCCTTGGGGTTATAGATAAGTCCTTTGTGTAGAGCGTAGGCTACTATCTCACCTTAGCCTTGGGGTTATAGATAAGTCATTTGTGTAGAGCGTAGGCTACTATCTCACCTTAGCCTTGGGGTTATAGATAAGTCCTTTGTGTAGAGCGTAGGCTATTATCTCACCTTAGCCTTGGGGTTATAGATAAGTCCTTTGTGTAGGCTACTATCTCACCTTAGCCTTGGGGTTATAGATAAGTCCTTTGTGTAGAGCGTAGGCTACTATCTCACCTTAGCCTTGGGGTTATAGATAAGTCCTTTGTGTAGAGCGTAGGCTACTATCTCACCTTAGCCTTGGGGTTATAGATAAGTCCTTTGTGTAGAGCGTAGGCTACTATCTCACCTTAGCCTTGGGGTTATAGATAAGTCATTTGTGTAGAGCGTAGGCTACTATCTCACCTTAGCCTTGGGGTTATAGATAAGTCCTTTGTGTAGAGCGTAGGCTACTATCTCACCTTAGCCTTGGGGTTATAGATAAGTCCTTTGTGTAGGCTACTATCTCACCTTAGCCTTGGGGTTATAGATAAGTCCTTTGTGTAGAGCGTAGGCTACTATCTCACCTTAGCCTTGGGGTTATAGATAAGTCCTTTGTGTAGAGCGTAGGCTACTATCTCACCTTAGCCTTGGGGTTATAGATAAGTCCTTTGTGTAGAGCGTAGGCTACTCTTCTCACCAACTCCTTCCTGATACCATCTTCCAGGAGCTGCTTGGGATCCACCTGAAGACACGACATTTAAATAAGATAAGACTTCTGCTTTTAGACACATTTTCTCAAATATAAACATATATTTTTATTTTATTTAACTGGGCAAGTCAGTTAAGAACAAATTCTTATTTTACAATGACGGCCTACCGGGGAACAGTGGGTTAACTGGTCTAGGAACAGTGGGTTAACTGGTCTAGGAACAGTGGGTTAACTGGTCTAGGAACAGTGGGGTTAACTGGTCTAGGAACAGTGGGGTTAACTGGTCTAGGAACAGTGGGGTTAACTGGTCTAGGAACAGTGGGGTTAACTGGTCTAGGAACAGTGGGGTTAACTGGTCTAGGAACAGTGGGGTTAACTGGTCTAGGAACAGTGGGGTTAACTGGTCTAGGAACAGTGGGTTAACTGGTCTAGGAACAGTGGGTTAACTGGTCTAGGAACAGTGGGTTAACTGGTCTAGGAACAGTGGGTTAACTGGTCTAGGAACAGTGGGTTAACTGGTCTAGGAACAGTGGGTTAACTGGTCTAGGAACAGTGGGTTAACTGGTCTAGGAACAGTGGGTTAACTGGTCTAGGAACAGTGGGTTAACTGGTCTAGGAACAGTGGGTTAACTGGTCTAGGGAACAGTGGGTTAACTGGCCTAGGGAACAGTGGGTTAACTGGCCTAGGAACAGTGGGGTTAACTGGCCTAGGAACAGTGGGTTAACTGACCTAGGAACAGTGGGTTAACTGACCTAGGAACAGTGGGTTAACTGACCTAGGAACAGTGGGTTAACTGACCTAGGAACAGTGGGTTAACTGACCTAGGAACAGTGGGTTAACTGACCTAGGAACAGTGGGTTAACTGACCTAGGAACAGTGGGTTAACTGACCTAGGAACAGTGGGTTAACTGACCTAGGAACAGTGGGTTAACTGACCTAGGAACAGTGGGTTAACTGACCTAGGAACAGTGGGTTAACTGACCTAGGAACAGTGGGTTAACTGACCTAGGAACAGTGGGTTAACTGACCTAGGAACAGTGGGTTAACTGACCTAGGAACAGTGGGTTAACTGACCTAGGAACAGTGGGTTAACTGGTCTAGGAACAGTGGGTTAACTGGTCTAGGAACAGTGGGTTAACTGGTCTAGGAACAGTGGGTTAACTGGTCTAGGAACAGTGGGTTAACTGGTCTAGGAACAGTGGGTTAACTGGTCTAGGAACAGTGGGTTAACTGGTCTAGGAACAGTGGGTTAACTGGTCTAGGAACAGTGGGTTAACTGGTCTAGGAACAGTGGGTTAACTGGTCTAGGAACAGTGGGTTAACTGGTCTAGGAACAGTGGGTTAACTGGTCTAGGAACAGTGGGTTAACTGGTCTAGGAACAGTGGGTTAACTGGTCTAGGAACAGTGGGTTAACTGGTCTAGGAACAGTGGGTTAACTGCCTTGTTCAGGGGCATTCGATCTACCAACCTTTCGATTACTAGTCCAACGCTCTAACCACTAGGCTACCTGCCGTCAATATATCTAAAAACAACAGTTGCAAAAAACAGTTTTCATTTAAAAACTGACTTTTATGATTCCAACCAGCGTCGTCTTCATCATTAGAATCCCTTCAGTAAAGATGGAGATGGCGTGGGTGAGTTTGGCAACCTGTGAAAATCAGGAACAAAATAACAAGTCCTGGATGTTCAGCTGTAGAAAACCCGCTGCCTCCCACAGAACGCTGCCTCCCACAGAACGCTGCCTCCCACAAACACTTCCTTTGAGCCAGAGAGGAACGGTTTGGGGAGACTCAGTGAGCATCTGCTCCCTCTGCTCAGTTAGGGGCCAGCAACCTCATCAGGGAAACTCTGGCTCCTAGTTATAGTCACTACTATAGGTCCTAGTTATAGTCACTACTATAGGTCCTAGATATAGTCACTACCATAGGTCCTAGATATAGTCACTACCATAGGTCCTAGATATAGTCACTACTATAGGTCCTAGTTATAGTCACTACTATAGGTCCTAGATATAGTCACTACCATAGGTCCTAGATATAGTCACTACCATAGGTCCTAGATATAGTCACTACCATAGGTCCTAGATATAGTCACTACTATAGGTCCTAGATATAGTCACTACTATAGGTCCTAGTTATAGTCACTACTATAGGTCCTAGATATAGTCACTACCATAGGTCCTAGATATAGTCACTACCATAGGTCCTAGATATAGTCACTACTATACTATAGGTCCTAGTTATAGTATAGGTCATTTTTCTATTGGGAGGCCCCAGCGGGAATCGAACCCACAACCTTTGTCATCGCAAGCGCCATGCTCTTCCGACTGATTCACACAGAGACCATAAGCCGACTCTAAAACGACCTCTGACCTCGTAGCGAGCCCCCAGCTGGGCGTAGTCCTTCAGCTTGTCCTTGTCCAGTCTGGTGGGAACCTCCATGATGGCATGGATCTGCAGCTTGATGATCTTAGCCAAGGAGGTGAACATGCTCTCAGGGATGATCTGTAACACCTAGTGGAGAGTAGAGGAGACAAGATGATCTGTAACACCTAGTGGAGAGTAGAGGAGACAACGTGCTCTCAGGGATGATCTGTAACACCTAGTGGAGAGTAGAGGAGACAAGATGATCTGTAACACCTAGTGGAGAGTAGAGGAGACAAGATGATCTGTAACACCTAGTGGAGAGTAGAGGAGACAACGTGCTCTCAGGGATGATCTGTAACACCTAGTGGAGAGTAGAGGAGACAAGATGATCTGTAACACCTAGTGGAGAGTAGAGGAGACAAGATGATCTGTAACACCTAGTGGAGAGTAGAGGAGACAACGTGCTCTCAGGGATGATCTGTAACACCTAGTGGAGAGTAGAGGAGACAACATGCTCTCAGGGATGATCTGTAACACCTAGTGGAGAGTAGAGGAGACAACATGCTCTCAGGGATGATCTGTAACACCTAGTGGAGAGTAGAGGAGACAACATGCTCTCAGGGATGATCTGTAACACCTAGTGGAGAGTAGAGGAGACAACATGTTCTTAGGGATGATCTGTAACACCTAGTGGAGAGTAGAGGAGACAAGATGATCTGTAACACCTAGTGGAGAGTAGAGGAGACAACGTGCTCTCAGGGATGATCTGTAACACCTAGTGGAGAGTAGAGGAGACAACATGCTCTCAGGGATGATCTGTAACATCTAGTGGAGAGTAGAGGAGACAACATGCTCTCAGGGATGATCTGTAACACCTAGTGGAGAGTAGAGGAGACAAGATGATCTGTAACACCTAGTGGAGAGTAGAGGAGACAACGTGTTCTCAGTGATGATCTGTTAGGGAGTAAGGGGTCATAGCAGGGACTCGGGGTAGAGTGTAGAGACTAGAGGTCTGGGGGTAGGGGGTAGAGACTAGGGGGCTGGGATAGAGTGTAGAGACTAGGGGGCTGGGGGTAGGGAGTAGAGACTAGGGGACTGGGGGTAGAGAGTAGAGACTAGGGGTAGAGAGTAGAGACTAGGGAGCTGGGGGTAGAGAGTAGAGACTAGGGGGCTGGGGGTAGAGAGTAGAGACTAGGGGGCTGGGGGTAGAGAGTAGAGACTAGGGGCTGGGGGTAGAGAGTAGAGACTAGGGGGCTGGGGGTAGAGAGTAGAGACTAGGGGGCTGGGGATAGAGACTAGGGGCTGTGGGTAGAGACGAGGGGGCTGGGGATATAGACTAGGGGGCTGGGAGTAGAGACCAGGGGCTGGGGGTAGAGAGTAGAGACGAGGGGGCTGGGGGTAGAGAGTAGAGCCTAGGGGCTGGGGGTAGAGAGTAGAGATTAGGGGCTGGGGGTAGAGAGTAGAGACTAGGAGGCTGGGGTTAGAGAGTAGAGACTAGGGGGCTGGGGGTAGAGAGTAGAGACTAGGGGGCAGAGAGTAGAGACTATGGGGCTGGGAGTAGAGACTAGGGGGCTGGGGGTAGAGAGTAGAGACTAGGGGACTGGGGTAGAGAGTAGAGAGTAGGGGGCAGAGAGTAGAGACTAGGGGGCTGGGGGTAGAGAGTAGAGACTAGGGGCTGGGGGTAGAGAGTAGAGACTAGGGGGCTGGGGGTAGAGAGTAGAGACTAGGGGGCTGGGGGTAGAGACTAGGGGTAGAGACTTGGGGGCTGGGGGTAGAGAGTAGAGACTAGGGGGCTGGGGGTAGAGACTAGGGGTAGAGACTTGGGGGCTGGGGGTAGAGAGTAGAGACTAGGGGGCTGGGGGTAGAGACAAGGGGGCTGGGGGTAGAGAGTAGAGACTAGGGGGCTGGGGATAGAGACTAGGGGTAGAGACTTGGGGGCTGGGGGTAGAGAGTAGAGACTAGGGGCTGGGGGTAGAGAGTAGAGACTAGGGGGCTGGGGTAGAGACTAGGGGGCTGGGGGTAGAGACAAGGGGGCTGGGGGTAGAGACAAGGGGGCTGGGGGTAGAGAGTAGAGACTACGTGCCCCGGGATCATACCTTTCTGACGTAGGTCACCAGTTCCCCGGAGTAGAACTGAGAAACACTGAGCAGATCTGGACTGTTGGCCTGGTTGATACGCAGCAGAGGCAGGTCCAACGCAGACGCCAACTGGACACATAGATCAATAACAACACGCTTTACTGATCGCGTGTTTTCAAACAGGAAGTACCCTTTTCCCTTGTTTAGAGGATGAACCTGTGTACTCTACGAAATGTACTGTTTGTGTCCGAGTAGTGAATGGTTGACCTTTAGGAAGGTTGCTCGTAGTTTGGTCACCATGGATGGGTTCACTCTGATACTCTCCTGCATGATGGACGTGAAGCTGGGAAAACAACCAGAGAAAAACATTCAAAATGGCTAATTTATATATTTCTTATTTGACCAGGTTAGTCTGACTGGGTTCTTATCTGACCAGGTTAGTCTCCCTGGGTTCTTATTTGACCAGGTTAGTCTCACTGGGTTAGTCTCACTGGGTTAGTCTCACTGGGTTAGTCTCCCTGGGTTCTTATTTGACCAGGTTAGTCTCACTGGGTTAGTCTCACTGGGTTCTTATTTGACCAGGTTAGTCTCACTGGGTTAGTCTCCCTGGGTTCTTATTTGACCAGGTTAGTCTCCCTGGGTTCTTATTTGACCAGGTTAGTCTCACTGGGTTAGTCTCCCTGGGTTCTTATTTGACCAGGTTAGTCTCACTGGGTTAGTCTCACTGGGTTCTTATTTGACCAGGTTAGTCTCCCTGGGTTAGTCTGACTGGGTTCTTATATGACCAGGTTAGTCTCACTGGGTTAGTCTCCCTGGGTTCTTATTTGACCAGGTTAGTCTCCCTGGGTTCTTATTTGACCAGGTTAGTCTCCCTGGGTTCTTATTTGACCAAGTTAGTCTCACTGGGTTCTTATTTGACCAGGTTAGTCTCACTGGGTTCTTATTTAACCAGGTTAGTCTCACTGGGTTCTTATTTAACCAGGTTAGTCTGACTGGGTTCTTATTTGACCAGGTTAGTCTCTCTGGGTTAGTCTCACTGGGTTCTTATATGACCAGGTTAGTCTCCCTGGGTTCTTATTTGACCAGGTTAGTCTCACTGGGTTCTTATTTTACCAGGTTAGTCTCTCTGGGTTAGTCTCACTGGGTTCTTATTTGACCAGGTTAGTCTCACTGGGTTCTTATTTTACCAGGTTAGTCTCCCTGGGTTAGTCTGACTGGGTTCTTATTTGACCAGGTTAGTCTCCCTGGGTTAGTCTGACTGGGTTCTTATTTGACCAGGTTAGTCTCACTGGGTTCTTATTTGACCAGGTTAGTCTCCCTGGGTTAGTCTCACTGGGTTCTTATTTGACCAGGTTAGTCTCACTGGGTTAGTCTCCTGGGTTAGTCTCCCTGGGTTCTTATTTGACCAGGTTAGTCTCCTGGGTTCTTATTTGACCAGGTTAGTCTCCTGGGTTAGTCTCACTGGGTTCTTATTTGACCAGGTTAGTCTCACTGGGTTCTTATTTTACCAGGTTAGTCTCCCTGGGTTAGTCTGACTGGGTTCTTATTTGACCAGGTTAGTCTCACTGGGTTCTTATTTGACCAGGTTAGTCTCCCTGGGTTAGTCTCACTGGGTTAGTCTCACTGGGTTAGTCTCCCTGGGTTCTTATTTGACCAGGTTAGTCTCCCTGGGTTCTTATTTGACCAGGTTAGTCTCCCTGAGTTCTTATTTGACCAGGTTAGTCTCCCTGAGTTCTTATTTGACCAGGTTAGTCTCCCTGAGTTCTTATTTGACCAGGTTAGTCTCCCTGAGTTCTTATTTGACCAGGTTAGTCTCCCTGAGTTCTTATTTGACCAGGTTAGTCTCCCTGAGTTCTTATTTGACCAGGTTAGTCTCCCTGAGTTCTTATTTGACCAGGTTAGTCTCCCTGGGTTCTTATTTCATGGTGATCAGGGCCATTCATAACCCATACATAACCCATTCATAACCCATTCATAACCCCTAACTGTCTATGATCTGCCATGCGTAGGACAGGTCTCCTACTATCTGCATGGTGATCAGAACCATTCATAACCCCAACCTGTCTATGATCTGCCATGCGTAGGACAGGTCTCCTACTATCTGCATGGTGACCAGAACCATTCATAACCCCTACCTGTCTATGATCTGCCATGCGTAGGACAGGTCTCCTACTATCTGCATGTTGATCAGAACCATTCATAACCCATTCATAACCCCTACCTGTCTATGATCTGCCATGCATAGGACAGGTCTCCTACTATCTGCATGGTGATCAGAACCATTCATAACCCCTACCTGTCTATGATCTGCCATGCGTAGGACAGGTCTCCTACTATCTGCATGGTGATCAGAACCATTCATAACCCATTCATAACCCATTCATAACCCATTTATAACCCCTACCTGTCTATGATCTGCCATGCGTAGGACAGGTCTCCTACTATCTGCATGTTGATCAGAACCATTCATAACCCATTCATAACCCATTTATAACCCATTTATAACCCCTACCTGTCTATGATCTGCCATGCGTAGGACAGGTCTCCTACTATCTGCATGTTGATCAGAACCATTCATAACCCATTCATAACCCCTACCTGTCTATGATCTGCCATGCGTAGGACAGGTCTCCTACTATCTGCATGGTGATCAGAACCATTCATAACCCCTACCTGTCTATGATCTGCCATGCGTAGGACAGGTCTCCTACTATCTGCATGGTGATCAGAACCATTCATAACCCCTACCTGTCTATGATCTGCCATGCGTAGGACAGGTCTCCTACTATCTGCATGGTGATCAGGGCCATTCATAACCCCTACCTGTCTATGATCTGCCATGCGTAGGACAGGTCTCCTACTATCTGCATGGTGATCAGAACCATTCATAACCCCTACCTGTCTATGATCTGCCATGCGTAGGACAGGTCTCCTACTATCTGCATGGTGATCAGAACCTCCTCCTTGATGTTGATGGTCCTGATCATCTGGTGAAGGAACTTCCTGGTGTCAGCCAGGAACTGACACACCTGCAGGTTGGACTCCAACTGGTGGAACTCTTGAACCTGAGCACAGGTAAGGAGAGGACAGGAAGTCAGGGTTCATAGGTAAGGAGAGGACAGGAAATCAGGGTTCATAGGTAAGGAGAGGACAGGAAGTCAGGGTTTATATAGTCTCCTGTTTCCACACTTCCAAGTCTCTTATCCACTCGGCTGGTAGAATGAAAATGAGAAAAGTTTTGCTTTTCACTGAAAAGTTACAACATATTTTTGGACAAAGCAGCATCCTTGTATATCAAATCAAAGGGATACAAATGTCTAAGAGTGTTACCGCGTAACGGTCACTAAGAGTGTTACCGCGTAACGGTCACTAAGAGTGTTACGCGTAACGGTCACTAAGAGTGTTACCGCGTAACGGTCACTAAGAGTGTTACCGCGTAACGGTCACTAAGAGTGTTACCGCGTAACGGTCACTAAGAGTGTTACCGCGTAACGGTCACTAAGAGTGTTACCGCGTAACGGTCACTAAGAGTGTTACCGCGTAACGGTCACTAAGAGTGTTACCGCGTAACGGTCACTAAGAGTGTTACCGCGTAACGGTCACTAAGAGTGTTACCGCGTAACGGTCACTAAGAGTGTTACCGCGTAACGGTCACTAAGAGTGTTACCGCGTAACGGTCACTAAGAGTGTTACCGCGTAACGGTCACTAAGAGTGTTACCGCGTAACGGTCACTAAGAGTGTTACCGCGTAACGGTCACTAAGAGTGTTACCGCGTAACGGTCACTAAGAGTGTTACCGCGTAACGGTCACTAAGAGTGTTACCGCGTAACGGTCACTAAGAGTGTTACCGCGTAACGGTCACTAAGAGTGTTACCGCGTAACGGTCACTAAGAGTGTTACCGCGTAACGGTCACTAAGAGTGTTACCGCGTAACGGTCACTAAGAGTGTTACCACGTAACGGTCACTAAGAGTGTTACCACGTAACGGTCACTAAGAGTGTTACCACGTAACGGTCACTAAGAGTGTTACCATGTAACGGTCACTAAGAGTGTTACCATGTAACGGTCACTGAGAGTGTTACCATGTAACGGTCACTGAGAGTGTTACCACGTAACGGTCACTGAGAGTGTTACCACGTAACGGTCACTAAGAGTGTTACCATGTAACGGTCACTAAGAGTGTTACCATGTAAGAGTGTTACCATGTAACGGTCACTAAGAGTGTTACCACGTAACGGTCACTAAGAGTGTTACCACGTAACGGTCACTAAGAGTGTTACCATGTAACAGTCACTAAGAGTGTTACCGTGTAAGAGTGTTACCATGTAACGGTCACTAAGAGTGTTACCATGTAACGGTCACTGAGAGTGTTACCATGTAACGGTCACTGAGAGTGTTACCACGTAACGGTCACTGAGAGTGTTACCACGTAACGGTCACTAAGAGTGTTACCATGTAACGGTCACTAAGAGTGTTACCATGTAAGAGTGTTACCATGTAACGGTCACTAAGAGTGTTACCACGTAACGGTCACTAAGAGTGTTACCACGTAACGGTCACTAAGAGTGTTACCATGTAACAGTCACTAAGAGTGTTACCGTGTAAGAGTGTTACCACGTAACGGTCACTAAGAGTGTTACCATGTAACGGTCACTAAGAGTGTTACCACGTAACGGTCACTAAGAGTGTTACCACGTAACGGTCACTAAGAGTGTTACCATGTAACGGTCACTAAGAGTGTTACCATGTAACGGTCACTAAGAGTGTTACCACGTAACGGTCACTAAGAGTGTTACCATGTAACAGTCACTAAGAGTGTTACCGTGTAAGAGTGTTACCACGTAACGGTCACTAAGAGTGTTACCATGTAACGGTCACTAAGAGTGTTACCACGTAACGGTCACTAAGAGTGTTACCACGTAACGGTCACTAAGAGTGTTACCATGTAACGGTCACTAAGAGTGTAACCCAGAGATAACATAACTGTACTCTTGTTCCCGTTCTAGTCGTTGTTGTTTGCGGTGAATTTCCCAGCCTCACCTCTACGAGGGCCTGTATCAGCTGAACGGTCTTCCTGCCTGCCGCGGTGGAGTCCTCGTAGTTCAGAGACTCGATCTGCTTCGAGATCTCCCTGAACCATGCCTGCAGGTTCTCTGTCCAACACAACAACAACCGCGTCAACAACACACATCAACATCTAGCGCGTTTAGAGTGGAAGTATGGCATAGTGAGATCAGCTATTGTAACAGGAATAAGTATGGTACAGTGAGCCACCAACAGGAATAAGTATGGGACAGTGAGCCTGCAACAGGAATAAGTATGGGACAGTGAGCCTGCAACAGGAATAAGTATGGGACAGTGAGCCTGCAACAGGAATAAGTATGGGACAGTGAGCCTGCAACAGGAATAAGTATGGGACAGTGAGCCTGCAACAGGAATAAGTATGGGACAGTGAGCCTGCAACAGGAATAAGTATGGGACAGTGAGCCTGCAACAGGAATAAGTATGGGACAGTGAGCCTGCAACAGGAATAAGTATGGTACAGTGAGCCTGCAACAGGAATAAGTATGGTACAGTGAGCCTGCAACAGGAATAAGTATGGTACAGTGAGCCTGCAACAGGAATAAGTATGGTACAGTGAGCCACCAACAGGAATAAGTATGGGACAGTGAGCCTGCAACAGGAATAAGTACGGTACAGTGAGTCATCAACAGGAATAAGTACGGTACAGTGAGCCATCAACAGGAATAGGCATGGTACAGTGAGCCATCAACAGGAATAAGTATGGTACAGTGAGCCATCAACAGGAATAAGTATGGTACAGTGAGCCATCAACAGGAATAAGTATGGTACAGTGAGCCATCAAAAGGAATAAGTATTGTACAGGGAGCCTGCAACAGGAAGACGTATGGGACAGTGAGTCTGCAAAAGGAATAGCTATGGTACAGTGAGCCACAAGCTTTTAAGAGCATGTACACTGACTACACAAAACATTAGGAACACCTTCCTAATATTGAGTTGCACCCCCTTTTCCTCTCAGAACAGCCTCAGTTTGCCGGGGCCAAGGACTCCACAAGGTGTCGAAGGCGATCACATGGGATGTTGGAACATGCTGACTCCAATGCTTCCCTCAGATTGGGTGGTGGACCATGTTGACTCCAATGCTTCCCTCAGATTGGACCATGTTGACTCCAATGCTTCCCACCGATTGGGTGGTGGACCATGTTGACTCCAATGCTTCCCACCGATTGGACCATGTTGACTCCAATGCTTCCAATGCTTGTTGATTTTGGAAAAACCCAGCAGCGTTGCAGTTCTTGACACAAACCGGGGCACCTGTCACCTACTACCATACCTCGTTCAAAGGCATTTAAATCTTCTGTCTTGTCCATTCACCCTCTAAATGGCACACATACACAATCCATGTCTCAATTGTATCAAGGCTTAAAAATCCTTCTTTAACCCGTCTCCTCCCCTTCATCTACACTGATTGAAGTGGATTTAACAAGTGACATCAATAAGGGATCATATCTTTCACCTGGATTCACCTGGTCGGTGTATGTCATGGAAAGAGCAGGTGTTCCTAATGCTTTGTCCAGTCAGTGTATAGTATACCTCACACATATCAACAGTTTCAGTGATTGACTCCAACCAGAAGTCACAATAAGAGTATGGAGTCCAGATTGTGAACTACCAGCTGTG
This sequence comes from Oncorhynchus gorbuscha, assembly GCF_021184085.1. Lineage (NCBI taxonomy): Eukaryota > Metazoa > Chordata > Actinopteri > Salmoniformes > Salmonidae > Oncorhynchus > Oncorhynchus gorbuscha. Next base: position 64,503 of record NW_025746320.1, read on the forward strand.
GTAATTATGGTGTGTTTTAATGTCGTACTACCAGCTGTGGTAATTATGGTGTGTTTTAATGTCGAACTACCAGCTGTGGTAATTATGGTGTGTTTTAATGTCGAACTACCAGCTGTGGTAATTATGGTGTGTTTTAATGTCGAACTACCAGCTGTGGTAATTATGGTGTGTTTTCATGTCGAACTACCAGCTGTGGTAATTATGTGTGTTTTAATGTCGAACTACCAGCTGTGGTAATTATGGTGTGTTTTAATGTCGAACTACCAGCTGTGGTAATTATGGTGTGTTTTAATGTCGAACTACCAGCTGTGGTAATTATGGTGTGTTTTCATGTCGAACTACCAGCTGTGGTAATTATGGTGTGTTTTCATGTCGAACTACCAGCTGTGGTAATTATGTGTGTTTTCATGTCGAACTACCAGCTGTGGTAATTACGTGTGTTTTAATGTCGAACTAGCAGCTGTGGTAATTATGGTGTGTTTTCATGTCGAACTACCAGCTGTGGTAATTATGGTGTGTTTTCATGTCGAACTACCAGCTGTGGTAATTATGTGTGTTTTCATGTCGAACTAGCAGCTGTGGTAATTATGTGTGTTTTAATGTCGAACTACCAGCTGTGGTAATTACGGTGTGTTTTCATGTCGAACTACCAGCTGTGGTAATTATGTGTGTTTTAATGTCGAACTACCAGCTGTGGTAATTATGGTGTGTTTTCATGTCGAACTTACCAGCTGTGGTAATTATGGTGTGTTTTAATGTCGAACTACCAGCTGTGGTAATTATGTTTGTTTTAATGTCGAACTACCAGCTGTGGTAATTATGTGTGTTTCGATGCTAGTTCCGCTATCATCCATCTCACCATTCTTCTCCACTCTGGTTAGAGGCTTGACCCCAGAGAAGACCTCCGCCAGCTCGGTCATCCTCTCAGATCCCTCAGCTCGATAACTCTCCCATTTCAGCTGCTTCTCTGACAGCATCTTCTTGAACATCTGGGAGGGAAAATATACTGGGGGGGGGGGGGCAGATGGTGAATTCACCATTTATATTCAGAGACCCGATACATCAGGGGGGCAGATGGTGAATTCACCATTTATATTCAGAGACCCGATACATCAGGGGGGCAGATGGTGAATTCACCATTTATATTCAGAGACCCAACATGTGTTTTTTTATTTTATTGTGTAATTACAACTTGACATATATGATACGGTTCAGACTCACCTCTTTGAGGGTGAACTCAAACTGGGCGGTGTCTAGGAGAACCTGGAACAGGATCTTGGGGTTGTACTTGGAGTCGTTGATCACCTGGTCTTTGATCTGGCGCAGACGCTTGTTGTTGGGATCATAGGCTGCAAGAAGAAAAGACAACGCAGTTTAGGAATATAGTACCGCCTGGCGTTACACAGCGCCGCCTGGTGTAATATAGGAGCACCTGGCGTGATATAGGAGCACCCTGGCGTGATACAGGAGCACCCTGGCGTGATACAGGAGCACCTGGCGTGATACAGGAGCACCTGGCGTGATACAGGAGCACCTGGCGTGATATAGGAGCACCTGGCGTGATATAGGAGCACCTGGCGTGATACAGCGCCGCCTGGCGTGATACAGCGCCGCCTGGCGTGATACAGGAGCGCCTGGCGTGATACAGGAGCGCCTGGCGTGATACAGGAGCGCCTGGCGTGATACAGGAGCGCCTGGCGTGATACAGGAGCGCCTGGCGTGATACAGGAGCGCCTGGCGTGATACAGGAGCGCCTGGCGTGATACAGGAGCGCCTGGCCTGATACAGGAGCGCCTGGCCTGATACAGGAGCGCCTGGCCTGATACAGGAGCGCCTGGCCTGATATAGGAGCGCCTGGCGTGATATAGGAGCGCCTGGCCTGATATAGGAGCGCCTGGCGTGATATAGGAGCGCCTGGTGTGATATAGGAGCACCTATATATATTCATAAGGCCTTTACGGATGCTTCCTGAACCCTTTACGGATGCTTCCTGAACCCTTTACGGATGCTTCCTGAACCCTTTACGGATGCTTCCTGAACCCTTTACGGATGCTTCCTGAACCCTTTACGGATGCTTCCTGAACCCTTTACGGATGCTTCCTGAACCCTTTACGGATGCTTCCTGAACCCTTTACGGATGCTTCCTGAACCCTTTACGGATGCTTCCTGAACCCTTTACGGATGCTTCCTGAACCCTTTACGGATGCTTCCTGAACCCTTTACGGATGCTTCCTGAACCCTTTATGGATGCTTCCTGAACCCTTTACGGATGCTTCCTGAACCCTTTACGGATGCTTCCTGAACCCTTTATGGATGCTTCATGAACCCTTTATGGATGCTTCATGAACCCTTTATGGATGCTTCATGAACCCTTCATAAGGCCTTTATTAATGCTTCATGAACCCTTCATAAGGCCTTTATGGATGCTTTGTGAACCCTTCATAAGGCCTTTATTAATGCTTCCATAAATCAGTAGTAAGCTCATTTGATGCATGGACCTAGACGCCAACAGAAAGGCCCTACCTGAGTCTGCAGTGTGTAGCATCAGCCAGCGTATGGAAACGTTACAGTCCCGGAGACAGTTGAGCAGCTTAGGGACGTTATCCAGGACGATCTCCTCCCTCAGGAACCCTTCCTTCAGCAGCTGCTGGATCTGTGGCCTCAGACCCTCCATGCTGACTGAATAACGACTGGCCTAGAGGAGGGTTGACGTACGGTTGGTTATAGGGTGTTATAACATGGCGGGGGTCATAAGCAGTCCCTCCATGCTGACTGAATAACGACTGGCCTAGAGGAGGGTTGACGTACGGTTGGTTATAGGGTGTTATAACATGGCAGGGGGGGGGGTCATAAGCAGTCCCTCGAACCTTCCACATTTTCCACAACAACTTGTGAAGGATATGATGGGAGAGTCACGTCCGTAGCAAGGCCTGATGGGAAACCCGAGTGAAAACCATTTCACGTAAGCAGACGTTTTGTCAGTAAGCCCGTTCGCCTCCGTACCTGCTCTCTGATATTGGCTGAGTCCAGGGTGTAGTTGAGGGCGATCTTGGCAGCTTTATACGGTTCCCAGGCCTCCACCAGATTCACAGTGATTCCCATGTAGACACTGATGACCTGCAGAGGGAGAAATTGGCAATACTTGAAACCAGCGTAACGGCTGGAGACCGAGGGAAATATACCGCATCAAGACAAACAAGTACTCTAAATGTTTTTCCTAGTATTCAGGGAAGTAGAGATTAGATACAGTCTCTCACCCAGTTATCAGGGAAGTAGAGTCAGTCTCTCACCCAGTTATCAGGGAAGTAGAGTCAGTCTCTCACCCAGTTAACAGGGAAGTAGAGATTAGATACAGTCTCTCACCCAGTTAACAGGGAAGTAGAGATTAGATACAGTCTCTCACCCAGTTAACAGGGAAGTAGAGATTAGATACAGTCTCTCACCCAGTTAACAGGGAAGTAGAGTCAGTCTCTCACCCAGTTATCAGGGAAGTAGAGTTTAGATGCAGTCTCTCACCCAGTTAACAGGGAAGTAGAGTCAGTCTCTCACCCAGTTATCAGGGAAGTAGAGTCAGTCTCTCACCCAGTTATCAGGGAAGTAGAGTCAGTCTCTCACCCAGTTAACAGGGAAGTAGAGTCAGTCTCTCACCCAGTTAACAGGGAAGTAGAGTCAGTCTCTCACCCAGTTATCAGGGAAGTAGAGTCAGTCTCTCACCCAGTTATCAGGGAAGTAGAGTCAGTCTCTCACCCAGTTAACAGGGAAGTAGAGTTTAGATGCAGTCTCTCACCCAGTTATCAGGGAAGTAGAGTCAGTCTCTCACCCAGTTATCAGGGAAGTAGAGTTTAGATACAGTCTCTCACCCAGTTATCAGGGAAGTACTTGTCCACTATCTCCCTCATCTTGGCCTGTTGAGTCTGAAGTATGGAGGGAATGAAGTAGAGACAGACATACAGCATGGCAGCCTGGTTAGCCAACGCTGTGCTTCGGTGCTCAGGCAGAGGGTACGCAGACACCTGGGGGAGACACAGGACAGCTTTAGGAGACACAGGACAGCTTTAGGAGACACAGGACAGCTTTAGGAGACACAGGACAGCTTTAGAGAGACACAGGACAGCTTTAGAGAGACACAGGACAGCTTTAGAGAGACAGGACAGCTTTAGAGAGACAGGACAGCTTTAGAGACACAGGACAGCTTTAGGAGACACAGGACAGCTTTAGGAGACACAGGACAGCTTTAGGAGACACAGGACAGCTTTAGGAGACACAGGACAGCTTTAGGAGACACAGGACAGCTTTAGGAGACACAGGACAGCTTTAGGAGACACAGGACAGCTTTAGGAGACACATGACAGCTTTAGGAGACACAGGACAGCTTTAGGAGACACAGCATGATACAAATATATTGAATAAAACATTAAAGACAATGTAATATTGTAGCATTAGTGAGTGTGTAAGAAATGTCATTCAGGTCAAGGATACTAACCACTAGGCTACCCTGGGGGGGGGCATGGTAGCCTAGTGGTTAGAGCGTTGGACTAGTAACCGAAAGGTTGCAAGTTCAAATCCCCGAGCTGACAAGGAACAAATCTGTCGTTCTGCCCCTGAACAGGCAGTTAACCCACTGTTCCCAGGCCGTCATTGAAAAAATAAGAATTTGTTCTTAACTGACTTGCCTGGTTAAATAAAAATAATAAAAGGGAACCAATGGGGTGTTTACATTACTAACTAGGAGAACAGTGGGTTAGTATGACACGAGTAATTCCTTTTACAAAGAAAACAAATGGTTTAAAAATAATAATAACAACAATAATAACAACAACAACAATAATAGTAATAATAACAATAATAATAATAACAATAATAATAACAATAACAATAATAACAATAATAACAACAATAATAACAACAATAACAATAATAATAATAATAACAATAATAATAATAATAACAATAATAATAACAACAATAATAATAACAACAACAATAACAACAACAACAACAACAACAACAACAACAACAATAATAATAACAACAACAACACCAATAATAATAATAATAACAATAATAATAACAATAATAACAACAACAACAACAATAATAATAATAACAGTCTTACCTGGTTATAGATGTCATCAGAGCGCAGCCTCCCGATCACCATGCTGATGAAGGTAGAACTGATCGGTACTCTCTGGAAGTAGCTCTCAGGGTAGTTAGCTGGCCGCTTGGCCCCTGATTGGCTGGAGTAGCCAGTACTCCGCAGCAGCTTACAGATGTCATCCAGGTTAGAGTCCGCTGAGGAGCGGGCAGCACTGGACACACAAACAGGACATGTATAGCTAGTAGCACGCTCCAATCAAATGGTTGTTTTTCTTTCATTCAAATTATAGATACTACTACAATACTGTAGTACTACTACAGTATGATAGATAGTAGTATTATAGAGAGTATTACAGTATTATAGAGAGTATTATAGCATTGTAGATAGTACTACAGTATTATAGATAGTAGTAGTATTATAGAGAGTATTACAGTATTATAGAGAGTATTACAGTATTATAGAGAGTATTACAGTATTATAGAGAGTATTACAGTATTGTAGAGAGTATTACAGTATTGTAGATATCATAGTATTATAGATAGTAGTATAGATATCATCATAGTAGTATAGATAGTATTACAGTAGTATAGATAGTAGTATAGTATTATAGATAGTACTACAGTATTATAGATAGTACTACAGTATTATAGATAGTACTACAGTATTATAGATAGTACTACAGTATTATAGATAGTACTACAGTATTATAGATAGTACTACAGTATTAGATAGTACTACAGTATTAGAGAGTATTACAGTATTATAGAGAGTATTACAGATAGTAGTACAGTATTATATATAATAGTATAGATAATATTACAGTATTATATATAGTAATATAGATAGTATTACAGTATTATATATAGTAGTATAGATAGTATTGTAGTATTACAGATAGTATTACTGACACCATTAAAGGGTCCCTGACAAAATAACAGAGAGGATTGATTCTTAAAAGGAATGTATAAAGGATGTAGAAGCCATTATAGAGAGTATTATAGATACTATCATAGTATTATAGGATTGTATAAAGGATGTTGAAGCCATTTTCCCCCCAAAACAGCAGCAAAGGTCTCACCTGTATCTATAGTAGGACACCAGCATCCTCTCTCTGACCTCCCCTCCATCTTCTGGTCAATAACCAACAGCATGACTCCATAGAGATACAGCGCCTCACACTGGTTAACAAGGACACAAACAGCACATGGTAGGACTCTCACATACCTAAAGGACATTCAGGACCTCACACTGGTTAACAAGGAGACACACAACACATCGTAGGACTCTAACATACCTTCAGGACATCGCCAAACATACAGGGACGATTTTCCTAAATGTATATAAGTTGATCATAGAGCTGCTACCCCCCGGGGCCCTTCTACAAAATCTAAGTAATTACAAGAGATTGGGGCGGCAGGGTAGCCTAGTGGTTAGAGGGGTAGGCAGGTGGTTAGAGCGTTGGACTAGTAACCGAAAGGTTGCAAGATCGAATCTCCCGAGCTGACGAGGTACAAATCTGTCGTTCTGCCCCTGAACAAGGCTAGTTAACCCACTGTTCCCCTGAACAAGGCTAGTTAACCCACTGTTCCCTGAACAAGGCTAGTTAACCCACTATTCCCCTGAACAAGGCTAGTTAACCCACTATTCCCCTGAACAAGGCTAGTTAACCCACTATTCCCCTGAACAAGGCTAGTTAACCCACTATTCCCCTGAACAAGGCTAGTTAACCCACTGTTCCCCCGAACAAGGCTAGTTAACCCACTGTTCCCCTGAACAAGGCTAGTTAACCCACTGTTCCCCTGAACAAGGCTAGTTAACCCACTATTCCCCTGAACAAGGCTAGTTAACCCACTGTTCCCTGAACAAGGCTAGTTAACCCACTGTTCCCCTGAACAAGGCTAGTTAACCCACTGTTCCCCTGAACAAGGCTAGTTAACCGTCGTTGAAAATACTAATTTATTCGACGAGTAAACTAAACATGTAAAGAAATGTTGTTGTTTTACCAGGAGCTGTTTTCCATCCTCATTCAGCAGCACCGTCTCCAGGGTCTGTTGAATGTAAACTCCTTCATACAGATCATCCAGGTACCTGGAGAGAAGAACAGCTGATTAGATAAAGCATGGTGAGGAGACAAAACAGACAGACAGGTAATTCTGTATGACTGACAGACAGACAGACAAACAGACAGACAAACAGACAGACAGGTAATTCTGTAAGACAGACAGACAGACAAACAGACAGACAGGTAATTCTGTAAGACAGACAGACAGACAGACAAACAGTCAGACAGACAGGTAATTCTGTAAGACAGACAGACAGACAGACAAACAGTCAGACAGACAGGTAATTCTGTAAGACATACAAACAGACAGACAGGTAATTCTGTAAGACAGACAGACAGACAGACAGACAGACAGACAGACAGACAGACAGACAGACAGACAGACAGACAGACAGACAGACAGACAGACAGACAATTCTGTATGACAGACAGACAGACAATTCTGTATGACAGACAGACAGACAGGTAATTCTGTATGACAGACAAACACAGACAAACAGACAGACAGGTAATTCTGTATGACAGACAGACAATTCTGTAAGACAGACAGACAGACAATTCTGTATGACAGACAGACAGACAATTCTGTATGACAGACAGACAGACAGACAGGTAATTCTGTATGACAGACAGGTAATTCTGTATGACAGACAGGTAATTCTGTATGACAGACAAACAAACAGACAAACAGACAGACAGGTAATTCTGTAAGACAGACAGACAAACAGACAGACAGGTAATTCTGTAAGACATACAAACAGACAGACAGGTAATTCTGTAAGACAGACAGACAGAGACAGACAGACAGACAGACAGACAGACAGACAGACAGACAGACAGACAGACAGACAGACAGGTAATTCTGTAAGACAGACAGACAGACAGACAGACAGACAGACAGACAGACAGACAGACAGACAGACAGACAGACAGACAGGTAATTCTGTAAGACAGACAGACAGACAGACAGACAGACAGACAGACAGACAGACAGACAGACAGACAGACAGACAGACAGACAGACAGACAGACAGGTAATTCTGTATGACAGACAGACAGACAGACAGACAGACAGACAGACAGACAGACAGACAGACAGACAGGTAATTCTGTATGACAGACAGACAGACAGACAGACAGACAGACAGACAGACAGACAGACAGACAGACAGACAGACAGACAGACAGACAGACAGACAGACAGACAGACAGGTAATTCTGTATGACAGACAGACAGACAGACAGACAGACAGACAGACAGACAGACAGACAGACAGACAGACAGACAGACAGGTAATTCTGTATGACAGACAGACAGACAGACAGACAGACAGACAGACAGACAGACAGACAGACAGACAGACAGACAGGTAATTCTGTATGACAGACAGACAGACAGACAGACAGACAGACAGACAGAGACAGACAGACAGACAGACAGACAGACAGACAGACAGACAGACAGACAGACAGACAGACAGACAGACAGACAGGTAATTATGTATGACCTGATTAGATCAACGATGTACTTGTGGACACTTTCAAACGCCAGGTAGAACCGTGAGAGTATCTCCAGGTTGTTCTCCCGGAACTCATCGTCCAGATCCTGCAGATCTGGTTTGGCTTCTAGCTTACTGTCGTAGTACTCTGGACCCTGGAAGGCAACAGGAGAATATAAATATAGTATATATATATAGTTCATAACTTGAATGACTGTCGTAGTACTCTGGACCCTGGAAGGCAACAGGAGAATATAAATATAGTATATATATATAGTTCATAACTTGAATGACTGTCGTAGTACTCTGGACCCTGGAAGGCAACAGGAGTATATAAATATAGTATATATATATAGTTCATAACTTGAATGACTGTCGTAGTACTCTGGACCCTGGAAGGCAACAGGAGTATATAAATATAGTATATATATATAGTTCATAACTTGAATGATTGTCGTAGTACTCTGGACCCTGGAAGGCAACAGGAGAATATAAATATAGTATATATATATAGTTCATAACTTGAATGACTGTCGTAGTACTCTGGACCCTGGAAGGCAACAGGAGTATATAAATATAGTATATATATATAGTTCATAACTGGAATGACTGTCGTAGTACTCTGGACCCTGGAAGGCAACAGGGAGAATATAAATATAGTATATATATATAGTTCATAACTTGAATGACTGTCGTAGTACTCTGGACCCTGGAAGGCAACAGGGAGAATATAAATATAGTATATATATATATAGTTCATAACTTGAATGACTGTCGTAGTACTCTGGACCCTGGAAGGCAACAGGAGTATATAAATATAGTATATATATATATAGTTCATAACTTGAATGACTGTCGTAGTACTCTGGACCCTGGAAGGCAACAGGATAATATAAATATAGTATATATATATAGTTCATAACTGGAATGACTGTCGTAGTATTCTGGACCCTGGAAGGCAACAGGATAATATAAATATAGTATATATATATATATATATAGTTCATAACTTGAATGACTGTCGTAGTACTCTGGACCCTGGAAGGCAACAGGAGAATATAAATATAGTATATATATATAGTTCATAACTGGAATGACTGTCGTAGTACTCTGGACCCTGGAAGGCAACAGGGAGAATATAAATATAGTATATATATATATAGTTCATAACTTGAATGACTGTCGTAGTACTCTGGACCCTGGAAGGCAACAGGGAGAATATAAATATAGTATATATATATATATAGTTCATAACTTGAATGACTGTCGTAGTACTCTGGACCCTGGAAGGCAACAGGAGTATATAAATATAGTATATATATATATATATAGTTCATAACTTGAATGACTGTCGTAGTACTCTGGACCCTGGAAGGCAACAGGAGTATATAAATATATATATATATATAGTTCATAACTTGAATGACTGTCGTAGTACTCTGGACCCTGGAAGGCAACAGGAGAATATAAATATAGTATATATATATATAGTTCATAACTGGAATGACTGTCGTAGTACTCTGGACCCTGGAAGGCAACAGGGAGAATATAAATATAGTATATATATATATAGTTCATAACTTGAATGACTGTCGTAGTACTCTGGACCCTGGAAGGCAACAGGGAGAATATAAATATAGTATATATATATATAGTTCATAACTTGAATGACTGTCGTAGTACTCTGGACCCTGGAAGGCAACAGGGAGAATATAAATATAGTATATATATATATATAGTTCATAACTTGAATGACTGTCGTAGTACTCTGGACCCTGGAAGGCAACAGGGAGAATATAAATATAGTATATATATATATATAGTTCATAACTTGAATGACTGTCGTAGTACTCTGGACCCTGGAAGGCAACAGGAGTATATAAATATAGTATATATATATATATATATATATATATATATATAGTTCATAACTTGAATGACTGTCGTAGTACTCTGGACCCTGGAAGGCAACAGGAGTATATAAATATAGTATATATATATATAGTTCATAACTTGAATGACTGTCGTAGTACTCTGGACCCTGGAAGGCAACAGGAGTATATAAATATAGTATATATATATATATAGTTCATAACTTGAATGACTGTCGTAGTACTCTGGAAGGCAACAGGAGAATATAAAGGGTTACTCATGGACATAATATTATCCCTGTTCTTCATCATCATCATCATCATCTTGCCTGTGCCGTTCTGTACCATCTCTCATTCATATATCTTTATGTACATATTCTTCATCCCTTTACACTTGTGTGTATAAGGTAGTAGCTGTGGAATTGTTAGGTTAGATTACTCGTTGGTTAGTACTGCGTTGCCGGAACTAGAAGCACAAGCATTTCGCTGCACTCGCATTAACATCTGCTAACCCATGTGTATGTGACCAAATACAATTTGATTTGATTTGTACTTCATCATCATCATCATCATCATGCCATAACACATTCTAAACAATCTAGTTCATAGATGACAGATGGCAATCACATAACTGGAAAGACCTAACCATGACACTGGCGGTGTGTGTGTCCATTATCTAAGGAGGTGCACCCCAAACAATGTCCTTTCACTGTGATCTCATCTCACACTCATTGAACAAGACAACCCCCCCCTCCCCATCTCAACCTTGAAGTAGCTGAAGTCACAGATGATGTCTCCGTATTTCTGCTGGTCGCTCTTGTCTTTGAGTCTGAAGACAGCAGGGATGAACTCCGAGAGGCGGAGGAGCTCGGCGATGATAGCGTTTCCCCGGGACACGATCCTCAGCACCGCCTGACCACACAGGTTGTTTTCCGCCAGGAAATCCACCATGGCGACGGTCTCAGGTCGACAAAGGCACCTCTGCAATTCGGGCTCTGGCCCACTTCTACTCTAGTATTGTGTAAAACAAAAAAAGAAGAAGAGAAACAGCTGCCACAGGTTAAACAAGAGACTAAAACTGCATCTCTAAATAGTATTCATTTGTATAATTTTAACGAGTTCAGATAGCTACATGAAATAATTGTATATGTAGTTATCACCAGCAGGATAGTTTGAAGCAAGTGGCCGGAAAGATATTTTGCAACAAGCGGTGAATTCTACCGAACCGAGCCATGACTAGTTTTCTACTTTCTAAATGTTTTCCATGCATCATTTCACAACCGTACTCACCTTAATTAAGGTATACACCTATAGGATCGTGTCGTTGCTCGCTAAATGTTGACCGTTTCAAGTTTTTACAATTCAATTCCTGTTTATCATCACATGACAAACCACATGATTCATCTTCCCTGCAGAGTGTTTGTGGACCACTAGGTGGCGACGAAGTCAAGACTAAAGAGCAGGGGGATTTTCTTCTTCGTGTGAATTTTCTGCCGCTTCTTCTTCTTCGTTGCTATTATGTCGGTCCGCAAACAAATATTATAGGTGCATGTCGCCACCTACTGTATTGGCTGTGTATCAGCCTACTTTTCTGTGGAATGAATTCATTGCTTTGTGAAAAAATTGGCAGACTAACTCACCCTTCACCCATTAAAACCTCACCACTATACACTATCTAACCCTGTACCTATAGACTATCTACTATCTAACCCTGTACCTATACACTATCTAACCCTGTACCTATACACTATCTACTATCTAACCCTGTACCTATACACTATCTACTATCTAACCCTGTACCTATACACTATCTACTATCTAACCCTGTACCTATACACTATCTAACCCTGTACCTATACACTATCTACTATCTAACCCTGTACCTATAGACTATCTACTATCTAACCCTGTACCTATACACTATCTACTATCTAACCCTGTACCTATACACTATCTAACCCTGTACCTGTACACTATCTACTATCTAACCCTGTACCTATACACTATCTAACCCTGTATCTATACACTATCTACTATCTAACCCTGTACCTATACACTATCTACTATCTAACCCTGTACCTATACACTATCTAACCCTGTACCTATACACTATCTAACCCTGTACCTATACACTATCTAACCCTGTACCTATACACTATCTACTATCTAACCCTGTATCTATACACTATCTAACCCTGTACCTATACACTATCTACTATCTAACCCTGTACCTATACACTATCTAACCCTGTACCTATACACTATCTAACCCTGTACCTATACACTATCTACTATCTAACCCTGTACCTATACACTATCTAACCCTGTACCTATACACTATCTACTATCTAACCCTGTACCTATACACTATCTACTATCTAACCCTGTACCTATACACTATCTACTATCTAACCCTGTACCTATACACTATCTAACCCTGTACCTATACACTATCTACTATCTAACCCTGTACCTATAGACTATCTACTATCTAACCCTGTACCTATACACTATCTACTATCTAACCCTGTACCTATACACTATCTAACCCTGTACCTGTACACTATCTACTATCTAACCCTGTACCTATACACTATCTAACCCTGTATCTATACACTATCTACTATCTAACCCTGTACCTATACACTATCTAACCCTGTACCTATACACTATCTAACCCTGTACCTATACACTATCTACTATCTAACCCTGTATCTATACACTATCTAACCCTGTACCTATACACTATCTACTATCTAACCCTGTACCTATACACTATCTAACCCTGTACCTATACACTATCTAACCCTGTACCTATACACTATCTACTATCTAACCCTGTACCTATACACCATCTAACCCTGTACCTATACACTATCTAACCCTGTACCTATACACTATCTAACCCTGTACCTATACACTATCTAACCCTGTACCTATACACTATCTACTATCTAACCCTGTATCTATACACTATCTAACCCTGTACCTATACACTATCTACTATCTAACCCTGTACCTATACACTATCTAACCCTGTACCTATACACTATCTAACCCTGTACCTATACACTATCTACTATCTAACCCTGTACCTATACACCATCTAACCCTGTACCTATACACTATCTAACCCTGTACCTATACACTATCTAACCCTGTACCTATAGACTATCTACTATCTAACCCTGTACCTATACACTATCTAACCCTGTACCTATACACTATCTACTATCTAACCCTGTACCTATACACTATCTAACCCTGTACCTATACACTATCTAACCCTGTACCTATACACTATCTACTATCTAACCCTGTACCTATACACTATCTAACCCTGTACCTATACACTATCTACTATCTAACCCTGTACCTATACACTATCTAACCCTGTACCTATACACTATCTACTATCTAACCCTGTACCTATACACCATCTAACCCTGTACCTATACACTATCTAACCCTGTACCTATACACTATCTAACCCTGTACCTATAGACTATCTACTATCTAACCCTGTACCTATACACTATCTACTATCTAACCCTGTACCTATACACTATCTACTATCTAACCCTGTACCTATAGACTATCTACTATCTAACCCTGTACCTATACACTATCTAACCCTGTACCTATACACTATCTACTATCTAACCCTGTACCTATACACTATCTACTATCTAACCCTGTACCTATACACTATCTAACCCTGTACCTATACACTATCTAACCCTGTACCTATACACTATCTACTATCTAACCCTGTACCTATACACTATCTAACCCTGTACCTATACACTATCTAACCCTGTACCTATACACTATCTACTATCTAACCCTGTACCTATACACTATCTAACCCTGTACCTATACACTATCTACTATCTAACCCTGTACCTATACACTATCTAACCCTGTACCTATACACTATCTACTATCTAACCCTGTACCTATACACCATCTAACCCTGTACCTATACACTATCTAACCCTGTACCTATACACTATCTAACCCTGTACCTATAGACTATCTACTATCTAACCCTGTACCTATACACTATCTACTATCTAACCCTGTACCTATACACTATCTACTATCTAACCCTGTACCTATAGACTATCTACTATCTAACCCTGTACCTATACACTATCTAACCCTGTACCTATACACTATCTACTATCTAACCCTGTACCTATACACTATCTACTATCTAACCCTGTACCTATACACTATCTAACCCTGTACCTATACACTATCTAACCCTGTACCTATACACTATCTACTATCTAACCCTGTACCTATACACTATCTACTATCTAACCCTGTACCTATACACTATCTAACCCTGTACCTATACACTATCTAACCCTGTACCTATACACTATCTACTATCTAACCCTGTACCTATACACTATCTACTATCTAACCCTGTACCTATACACTATCTAACCCTGTACCTATACACTATCTACTATCTAACCCTGTACCTATACACTATCTAACCCTGTACCTATACACTATCTAACCCTGTACCTATACACTATCTAACCCTGTACCTATACACTATCTAACCCTGTACCTATACACTATCTACTATCTAACCCTGTACCTATACACTATCTAACCCTGTACCTATACACTATCTACTATCTAACCCTGTACCTATACACCATCTAACCCTGTACCTATACACTATCTAACCCTGTACCTATACACTATCTAACCCTGTACCTATAGACTATCTACTATCTAACCCTGTACCTATACACTATCTAACCCTGTACCTATACACTATCTACTATCTAACCCTGTACCTATACACTATCTAACCCTGTACCTATACACTATCTACTATCTAACCCTGTACCTATACACCATCTAACCCTGTACCTATACACTATCTAACCCTGTACCTATACACTATCTAACCCTGTACCTATACACTATCTAACCCTGTACCTATACACTATCTACTATCTAACCCTGTACCTATACACTATCTACTATCTAACCCTGTACCTATACACTATCTAACCCTGTACCTATACACTATCTAACCCTGTACCTATACACTATCTACTATCTAACCCTGTACCTATACACTATCTAACCCTGTACCTATACACTATCTACTATCTAACCCTGTACCTATACACTATCTAACCCTGTACCTATACACTATCTACTATCTAACCCTGTACCTATACACTATCTAACCCTGTACCTATACACTATCTAACCCTGTACCTATACACTATCTACTATCTAACCCTGTACCTATACACTATTTAACCCTGTACCTGTACACTATCTAACCCTGTACCTATACACTATCTACTATCTAACCCTGTACCTATACACTATCTACTATCTAACCCTGTACCTATACACTATCTAACCCTGTACCTGTACACTATCTAACCCTGTACCTATACACTATCTACCCTGTACCTATACACTATCTACTATCTAACCCTGTACCTATACACTATCTACTATCTAACCCTGTACCTATACACTATCTAACCCTGTACATATACACTATCTACTATCTAACCCTGTACCTATACACTATCTACTATCTAACCCTGTACCTATACACTATCTAACCCTGTACCTATACACTATCTACTATCTAACCCTGTACCTATACACTATCTAACCCTGTACCTATACACTATCTACTATCTAACCCTGTACCTATACACCATCTAACCCTGTACCTATACACCATCTAACCCTGTACCTATACACTATCTAACCCTGTACCTATACACTATCTACTATCTAACCCTGTACCTATACACTATCTACTATCTAACCCTGTACCTATACACTATCTAACCCTGTACCTATACACTATCTACTATCTAACCCTGTACCTATACACTATCTAACCCTGTACCTGTACACTATCTAACCCTGTACCTATACACTATCTAACCCTGTACCTATAGACTATCTACTATCTAACCCTGTACCTATACACTATCTAACCCTGTACCTATACACTATCTACTATCTAACCCTGTACCTATACACTATCTACTATCTAACCCTGTACCTATACACTATCTAACCCTGTACCTATACACCATCTAACCCTGTACCTATACACTATCTACTATCTAACCCTGTACCTATAGACTATCTACTATCTAACCCTGTACCTATAGACTATCTACTATCTAACCCTGTACCTATACACTATCTAACCCTGTACCTATAGACTATCTACTATCTAACCCTGTACCTATAGACTATCTACTATCTAACCCTGTACCTATACACTATCTAACCCTGTACCTATACACTATCTACTATCTAACCCTGTACCTATACACTATCTAACCCTGTACCTATACACCATCTAACCCTGTACCTATACACTATCTAACCCTGTACCTATACACTATCTAACCCTGTACCTATAGACTATCTACTATCTAACCCTGTACCTATACACTATCTAACCCTGTACCTATACACTATCTACTATCTAACCCTGTACCTATACACTATCTAACCCTGTACCTATACACTATCTAACCCTGTACCTATACACTATCTACTATCTAACCCTGTACCTATAGACTATCTACTATCTAACCCTGTACCTATACACTATCTAACCCTGTACCTATACACTATCTAACCCTGTACCTATACACTATCTAACCCTGTACCTATACACTATCTACTATCTAACCCTGTACCTATACACTATCTACTATCTAACCCTGTACCTATACACTATCTACTATCTAACCCTGTACCTATACACTATCTAACCCTGTACCTATACACTATCTAACCCTGTACCTATACACTATCTACTATCTAACCCTGTACCTATACACTATCTACTATCTAACCCTGTACCTATACACTATCTAACCCTGTACCTATACACTATCTAACCCTGTACCTATACACTATCTACTATCTAACCCTGTACCTATACACTATCTACTATCTAACCCTGTACCTATACACTATCTAACCCTGTACCTATACACTATCTAACCCTGTACCTATACACTATCTACTATCTAACCCTGTACCTATACACTATCTAACCCTGTACCTGTACACTATCTACTATCTAACCCTGTACCTATACACTATCTACTATCTAACCCTGTACCTATACACTATCTAACCCTGTACCTATACACTATCTAACCCTGTACCTATACACTATCTACTATCTAACCCTGTACCTATACACTATCTAACCCTGTACCTATACACTATCTAACCCTGTACCTATACACTATCTACTATCTAACCCTGTACCTATACACTATCTAACCCTGTACCTATACACTATCTACTATCTAACCCTGTACCTATACACTATCTAACCCTGTACCTATACACTATCTACTATCTAACCCTGTACCTATACACTATCTAACCCTGTACCTATACACTATCTAACCCTGTACCTATACAC